>NC_080032.1:41912522-42215022 GCF_030020395.1 Manis pentadactyla | reverse complement strand
ATGGTCACATAAGTAGCAAAATGAAATGTATCATTGCTTGCATAATTAGTGGGAGTGGGAAGGGAGAAGAAAGAACAGAAAACTCATTTGACCTTGTCACTAAGAACATTGCTCTTTGAGTGGCACAGAGATAATCATATTGGAATCTCAGGGAAGGATATTTTACCATAGTTTCCTTCTTAGTTATATTGTGAACAATAAAGTAATGATAATGGAAATAGTGTCTATTGGTTTTCAACATTTAGAGTTAACTTATAGACTAAGTGGAAAAGTATAAATGTTTTGGAACAGAATGTAAATATTGTCAACTTTGACAATGTAAAAGTAAAAGTATTCCTAATTGAGTTGGAAAAAAAAATAGGGAAGAAGTGTAGAGTGAAGATAGGGTTGCTGAGACCCTTAGTTTACAAATGTAGGGAGTAAAGAGATTCCATCTCTAGCTAGTGGAAAAAGGTAATTACCTAAATGTGTAATGGTAAACCATATAAAAAATAATGACATAAGCATCAACATTCTTGAAGTTTGGGTTTAATAAAATTAATCTTCACCTATCATTGCATTAAGGAAATAATGTAGTCTGTATTCGATAAAGGAAGAGTTAGTGTTATAAACACATTATTTAAAATGTGAAGAAAATTCTTTAAAAATTCAAACCATAAATTGTTGAAAGTGGTTCCCTCTGAGGAGTGGGCCAGTGGACTCTTGATTTTTTTGCCATTTATATTTGGGATGATTTAACTTTGTACATACTTTAATTTGATTAAAAATTAGAATATTTTAAAAATGAGCCAAGTAATGAGGAGTGGATAAAGTCAGGTTTCTTAACTTGTGAGAAGTTGTTTGCTGCATGTCCACTTGCTGCGTGACTCTGAGAGGGAATCATGACAAATTGTCACTGTCTCTACAGAGTGGATCGTGGTGACCAGATTTGCTCTTTGGTTGATCTATATGAAGCCTTTTATCTTTTTTTAGTTTGATCTAATATACTTTCAGTTGTCAGATAGAAAGGATGTGTAACCAGGTACATATTAAGGCAGGTAATAAACCCACTGAAAATGCTATTTACAAGTTTTGAGAGGAAGTGACATCAGCAGGAATGGTGGGGTAAAGACCTTCAAAAATCCTCTCCTCCATAAATGCAATTACAAAAGTGGAAAAAATAGTAAAAATCAACTTTTTAAAACTCTGGAAATTAACCAAATGATTATAATAATTTTGGGAGTGTTTATTCTAGAAAAAGTCTGAATCCTGGAACAGCAAGCTTTGTGATGTTTTCACTTGTCTTAGTCCTACCCACCTCTTGTCAGCTCATTGGTGGCCTTGCAGACCACTAGCCTCATTTTTGGTGAATGCCAGCAGTCTAGCAGCCTCCAAAAGGGCAGAATGGGATTGGAGCTACTCTAGACCCAGTTGCCTTATAACTTTCATTATTTGATTATTTGACCTGTGTGGCAGCCCCTCGGAAGAACCCACTCCTAGGACTTGTCTTTATTTGACCTGATGCAGAGCTGTCCCATTGCAGTTTTTTGCCCAGGGACATTTGTCTAAAACAATCAGTGGCAATAATTAAACATTGCCATTGCCTTGGGATGGTAATAATAGTTGGGGCAAACAACAAACTGAAAAAAAAAACTTAAAAGGAAAAAGCTGGGGAATAAGAAATAAGAAATACCTAGAGGGCTTTGAATGGATTTGCCATATTTCTGGGAATATAGAAAACCACACACATATGTAGGCTGTGTGCATGCCTAGTGCTGTGCATATATATACCCAGGAAAGGTGAGAAGGTGTTAAGATCTCATGTCCAGTTGATCCTAAGGCTCTGTAAAAGCAGGAAGTGCAGGCTGAGAGAGCTATAAACTGCCTTCCTGAGGGGTAAAGATGTTCCCCAGCCTATACAAGGAGGCCCTCAGCAGAGGCTGGGAGACCTATTGGCTCTAGGCACTTAAGGAAATCTTTGTCCAGTCCTGAGATGCCCATTAACCTAACTAGGCAGAGGATCCAGCGGCCACATACAATTAGAATGAGCTATGTACAGAATGCGCTCAGGAAAGTCAGTAAATAGACACAATGTAGCAACAAGAACAAGAACAAGAACAAACCCTGGGGAAAACCACATTATATTATTTAAGATACAGTTTTCAACAAAACAAAATTATGAAACAGACCAACAAGAAGGTATGATGTGTTCATAGGCAAAAAAAATTCAGTCAATCAAAATTGTTCTTGACAAAGCACAGGCTTTATATTTATTAGCAAATGTTTTATATCAGGTATTGAAAGTAAAAGGCTGGATAAAGATATACAATGCTAGCAGTAACCAAAAGAAAGCTAGAGTGGTTTTACTATTATTAGAGAAAATAGACTTTCAGACAAAAATTTTTACTAGAGGCAAAAAAGGGTAATTTTTAAAGATAAAAGGGCAACCAATCAAGAAAATGTAATAATTATAAACATATATTCACATGATAACAAAGCTCCAAAATACATGAAGCATAAACTGACAGAATTGTAGGAAAAGTAGACACTTCAACAATAGTTGGAGACTTCAAAATCTTACTTTTAATAATGGATAGAATAACTAGACTAAAGATCAGCAAGGAAATGGAAGACTTGAACAACACAATAAACTATCTAGTCCTAATGGCATGTATAGAACACTTCATTCAACAGCAGAAGTTTACCCATTCTTTTCAAATGTACATGAAACATTCTGTAGGATAGACCATTGGATGGATCATAAACAACAACTCAGTAAATCTAGTAATATTGAGATCATGCAAAGTATGGTCTCTGACCAAAATGGAATGAAATTAAAAATCAGTAACAGAAGAAAATTTGGGAGATTCACAAATATGTGGAAATCAAACACACTCATAAACTAGTGGATTAAAGAAGAAATCCCAAGGGAAATTAGAAAATACTTTAAGATGAATGAAAATGAAAACTCCACCTGTCAAAACTTATGGGATGAAGCTGAACAATGGTGCTTAGAGAGAAATTTATAACTGTAAATACTTACATTAAAAAAAAAGAAAAAGCTCAACTCAGTAAGCTAATCTTTCACCCTAAGAAGACAGAAAAATGAGAGCAAGCTAAATCTAAAGCAAGCAGCAGAAAAAGCAAAAAAAAAAAAAAAAAAGATACAGGTAAAAGAAAAACAATAGAGAAAATCAATAAACCCAAAAGCTGATTATTTAAAAGATCACACAGTTGTCAACCTTTATCTAGAAAGATGGACAAAAACAGGAGAGATGACTCAAATTAGTAAAGTTAGTAGTAGAAGAGGCAACGTCACTACTGACCTTACAGAAATAAAAAGACCTTTAAGTAAGTACTGTGAACAATTGTAATGCAGCAGGTTAGATAACAGATAAAATGGACAAATTCCTAGAGAGTCACAGGTATCAAAACTAGTTAAGAAGACAGAAAATCTGTAGACCTATAACAACTAAAGAAATTGAATTAGTAATCAAAACACCACAAAGAAAAGGCCAGAACTAGATGGTGAATTCACTAGTGAATTCTACCACATGTTTAAGAAAGAATCTTTCACAAACTCTTCTAAAAAACAGAACTCATTCCTATGAGGTCAGTATTACTCTTATAACAAAACCAGAGAAAGACATCACACGAAAAAACAAAAACAAAACAAAACTACAAATCAATACACTTCATGAGGTTAGAGGCAAAGATCTTCAACAAAGTACCAGCAAATTGAATCCAGCAAGATACAAAAAGGATCATACACTGTGATCAAGTGGATTTATTCCAGGAATGCAAGGTTGTTTCAAAATATGAAAACATTGATTAATGTAACATACTGTATTAATATTAGAATAAAGGATAAAAAAATCACATGATCCTCTCAACCCATACAGAAGAAGTATTTAACAAAATCTAACACATTTTCATGACAAAAATTCTCAATCAATCGATAATAGAAGAGAATATTCTCAATCTGATAAAGGGCATCTATGAAAAATCCACAGAGCATATCATATTTAATGGTGACAGACTGAAAAACTTTTCCCTTAAGATTAGGAGAAGGCAAGGGTGTCTGTTCTTACCACTTCTATCCAATATTGTACTGGAGGTTCCAACCAGAGCACTTGGGCAAGAAAAAGAGATAAAACCCACCCGTATCAGAAAGGAAGAATTAAAACTATTCACAGATGGCATGATCTTGCATATAGAAAATCATTAGAAATCTACACACACACAAAACTATTATAGTTAGTACACAGTATAGCAAAGTTGCTGGATGCAAGATCAATGTACAAAAACCAGTTGTATTTCTGTACAGTCACAAAAAACAAAAAACAACCCCAAAATATGATTATGAAAATAATTCCATGTACAATGGCATAAAAAAGAATGAAACACTTAGGAATAAATTTAATGAAATAAGTGTAGAACAGTACATCAAAAAAACATCTTTGAAAAAAATTTCAAAAGAGCTAAATAAATGGACATACATCCCATTTTCATGGGTTGGAAGACTGAATATTGTTAAGATGGAAATGTTCCCCAAACTGGTCTATGGATTCAATGCAATCCCTTTCAAAATCTCAGCTGCCTTTTGTTATTGAAGAAATTGGCAAGCTGACCTTAAAGATCAATATAGAAATACATGGGACTCAGAATAGATAGAACACTCTTGAAAAAAGAACAAAATTAGAGGATTCACACTTCCCATTTTCAAAGCTACAATACCAAGACTGTGCAGTATTGACATAAAGATAGACATACATATCACTTGAATACAATTGAGAGTCCATAGATAAGCCCTTACAATTATGGTCAATTGATTTTTGACAATGATACCAAGACAATAGTCTTTTCAGTAAATTGTGTGACAACCAAATGGAAATGGACATGCAAATTAATGAAGTTGGACCCTTACCAAATGCTATACACAGAAACCTCAAAATGGATCAACAATCTAAAGGTAAAATAGAAACCTATAAAAATTGTGGAAGAAAACATAGGCATAAATCTTTGCATTCATGGAATAGGCAATTGTTGCATATTATGTCAAAAGGACATGTAACTAAAGAAAAAACAAATATGGCTTCATCATAACTAAAACCTTTTGTGCTCTGACGGACAAAATCAAGAAAATGCAAAGACCCAGAATGGGAGAAAATACCCATAAATTAAATATTTACAAAGAATTAGCATTCAAAATATATAAATATCTCTTACAACTCAACAGGAAAGAGACAAAATCCAATTAAAATTTGGGCAAGGGATTTATATAGATATTTATCTAAAAAAGATATACAATTGGCCATTAAACACATGAAGAGATATGGAGCATCATTTCATCATTAGATAAATACAAATGAAAACCAAAATAAGATGAAGCTTCACATTCATTAGAACAGCTATAATAAAAAAAAATGGACAATAGCAAGTGTTGGCAAGGGTGTGGAGCCACCATATGTGCCAGAGGTGTTGGATTGATTGGAATTTCTTTTCTTTTCCTTTTTCCCCCTCCTGTTCATGACATTGCAAAGGGGACCATTCTCCTTTGGGCCCTAAGACAGTTTGGGACAGATGGGTGCCCTAAGAAGAGAGTCTGCATCTCCTGGTAATAAAGCTGGTGAGGGTTTGACTGATTATTTGAAGAAACAAAAGATGTCCTGATTATACTCCGAGATGTGAATCGGGTCAAAGGGATCACAGGGAGTAGAGTTGGAAGATTGAGAGATGGTGGTGGAATATTAATAAATCCTCTGCTCAAAAATATTCAGTCTACCAAATGGTACATAGGACATGATAATAAAAGGCACAAAACCATGATTTTCATGTAATTCAGGTTTCATGTCATAATGTTTTATTTAAACCAGTTAAGGGAGAGGAGGAGGATTTTGGTGCAGAAACTGGTAAGGGGTCATTTCTTGTTTAACTCCCATGCTCCCTGGCTGTCATTCTGTTACCACACTGTTTCCTTTATGCATGTTTTCAGAGAGCCAGATGTATTATTTGAGTGCAAGTGTATCATACAAAGAAACCACTGTAGCTGGACAAGGCATGATGAATCAGGTGGCATTAATTATTTGGGGATAGTATTCTTTTTCTACATATGTCTTTCCTTTTGAGAAACTGCAGACATTTTAAAATCAGGAGACTGTCACTCAACCAGCAGTCTCAGGCCCTTTTCTTCTTCTGGTGGACAAACACCAGAGCTCTGGGGACACCTGCTTTTGTGGTGCCAGTTGCAATTACAGCAAACTCATCAAGTGCAGAATGAAATGCTTGACCTTGAGTAAAGACTTCTGATTGTGTGGTTAAAAACAATGCTGCAATTTTATCTCTTCTAAAGGCCACTGGTAAGGTCTTTGTTCTTTTGTTGTTTCTAGAGGTTTCCTGGGAAGAGAATTTATGGCAAATACTACCTTGGGATCACAGGACATTTTAAGGACACAGTGATTTCACACAGGCTTTTAAGTGGGTGGGCTAGGTTTTGCATACATCTTTTCAAGTACTTATAACTTTTTTTTTTTTAAGTCCATTTCCCATACTGACTGACCCTGGCTCTTTTCTAAGTTTAGAATAGTATCAGAAAGAATATGGTTCTACAGCAAAGTTTTCACATAATTAAAATGGGGGGAGCTTGAAACAGATTGATTAAAGTGGATTGATCAGCATGTTTGGCTTTCTAACCATTATTCAGCTGAGCTTAATATCCATAACCTTTATGAAAACTCTGTTGTGTGTTCTCCTTTGTGGAAAGCCCCAGGTGCTGAGTTCTTCTAGGTCATATACTATGGTAGGAAACTGCAGTGGGGCTATGCCCTGTATTAGGGTTGGTGCTCCAGCCTATCATGAAATATGTCAGTTTAAAATAGCTCTCCCTAACAGCTGTCCAAATGACATATATAAAAATGACAAACACTTTGGGGAACTGAGCGCTCAACTTAAAGGACTAGTAAAGGCTATTTCCCTTTCCTCTCTCTTTGTCATTCTGTCAGTCTTCACTGTATTTATTTTTGGAATCTCATTTCATGAACTGACGCCTTCCTGCTGCCTTTACCCCCCTTCCTGTTTGTTAAGAAGTCAAGCGGTAGAGTTTTGTGCAGAGCAGTAGCCAGCATGTTTATTATGAATGTTTTTGTAGTTTGTCCTTCAGATGGCCAAAAATCAGTAATTTACACTGGCAAAATCCAGCTTCACAACATATATCTTCAAGTTCAGACATCTCTCAAGGGGTTCCTTAGCTTCTATTGACTAAGATGCTTATGTGTGTAGCTGTCAGAGAGCAACTGGAGTCTTTCTACTTTAGATCTATGGAAGATGGCTCAAGCCTTAAGTAGCTTATCCTGTGGCAGTCTACAAGATGCCTACAAATTTCCAGAGTCTTTCGAAAGGTTTTGAGACCTCTAGAGGTTTTGAGATTTCTCCAGAGACTCACTCTGTAGAAATCCTGGCTGTCAACCCTTTCTTGATGGACCTGTGTGTGATCCCACAGGTGCCCCCTCTGTTCCCTACCATGGGGATAGAGACATGAATGTCTGTGCTTTCCATGATTTCCATCAAAGCTTCTCTCCACAATTTCTGTACCCAGTAGACTGAGGAGTGAGAATGGCCTTGGGGATTCAGAATTGGGGGTTATATTTCAGCAACACCATTTCAAGTTGAACGTTGCACATCGACTTTGCTCCTTCTTGTCCTTTCTCACCTTTCCTTCTCTGTCCCATCTGTGCAGGAGCAAAATCAGTTTCTTCTTGTCTCATGCAGTTCAGCTGCTCTGTACCCTGCAAATATTCATGCCTTTAGGTTTCCCCTAATTCTCCAAGGAGCACATTGCAAATAAAAACACTTTCCTCCTCAAAAAAAGTTCTTGTATCCATTGTATATATAATAAATTCTTTCCCACTTCTGTTTTCCAGATATTACCCAAACAACAAGTTTCCCTTGGAGATTATTATGAGGATAAAGCACTCTGTGCAGTGACTTTACAACTTTGGTGAACATCAGAATCCCTTGGGGAGGGTGTCAAGCGTGCAGATACCGAAGCCCTGATGTCACCACATAGAACCAGCATCATTTCTGAATATGAAGTACAGTATAATTTTATTTAATGCCAAGTGCCAGTGAACCCATCATAATGTCCTCCTGCTCCCCTTTGCTTCTTCCCCAAAATAGGAACTTATCTGGAAACTAAGCCTTTGGTTGATCAATTTCCTGGATTTTTCTCCCTGTGAAACACAGTCTTTCTACAAAATGATTTTACACACAGGTATTTGCATTTTTTATATTTTAACTAAATAAAGTCCCACTTTCCCCCATAGTCAGTTAAAGGGATTTTGGAGCATTCAGAAGAAGATGGGAAAATAGAATTTAATTTATTAATTGGCAATTTGAAATCATACCAGGTCTACTTTCTTGGCCTTGAAGATAAACTTTTATTTATCTGTATATCTATATCTATCTATATCTATATCTATATCTATCTACATCTACATCTACCTATATCTATATCTATATCTACATCTATTTATATCTATATCTATATCTATATCATCTATATCATCTATCTATATCTACATCTACATCTATCTATATATCTATATCTATATCTGTATCTGTATCTATATCTATATCTGTATCTACATCTATCTATATCTATATCTATATCTATATCTAATCTTTATCTATATCTATATCTATATCTATATCTATATCTATATCTATATCTATATCTATATCTATATCTATATCTATATCTATATCTATCTATATCTATCTATCTATCTATCTATCTATCTATAGATATATCTGTAAACTCTGGGAAGGCCCTAGAGCTTATTAAAAGAGGAACTAGTATTCATTGGTAACCAGATTCTCTAAAGATCCAGAGCTCATCTTGCTCTGGGATATGTGTAACTGTGCCTGCAGTCTCAAAACCCTCTCCAAAGTCTGCCCACCCTTAATTTGTCCCAAGATTCCCAAATTATATTGACTGAACATTTATCAACCTTTAAATTAATATAATGATGTTTTGTATGGTAACCAATCCCTTATTCCCCTCTTCCCCCAGCCATACCCTTATTCCCTAGAATATATTCAGTATTTCTAAAGAAAAGTTTATGAGGGAATACTACATGGAGTTGACCTAAGGCTTATTTTTGGTTAATGATCCTTTGAAATAAACCATACATTTGTTGAGACTTTGTTTTACAGGGACTGTACTAAATATTTTATTTTTAGAGCAGTTTTAAGTTCACAGCAAAAGTGAGTGGAAAGCCCAGAAAGTTTTCATATATCCTCTGCTCCACACAGACACAACCTCACCAACCATCAATATCTAGCCCTAGAGTGGTGCATTTGTTACAACTGATGAACCATCATTACATCCTTATTACTCAAAGTCTGTAGTTTACATTAGGGCTTACTTTTAGTGTACATTTTACAGGTTTGGACAAATGTATGATGACATGTATCTATCATTATAGTATCATACAAATAATCTCGCTGTCCTAAAAATACCCTATGCTTCATCTACTCAAACCTAACAACCACTGATCTTTTTACTGTCTGTATCCATAGTTTTGCTTTCCCACAGTGTCATGTAGTTGGCATGATACAGTTTGTAGCCTTTACAGATTGACTTCTTTCACTTAGTCATATGCTATTAAGGTCCCTCCATGTATTTTTGTGGCTTGACAGTTCATTTCTGTTTGAGTGCTGAGCAATACTCCATTGTATGAGTGTACTGCTGTTTATTAAAATTTACTCACTGAATGAGAATGAGACGCACCTACTGAAGGATGTCTTGATTGCCTCCAAGTTTTGGTAATTATGAGTTAAGCTGCTGTAAACATCTATATGTGGGTTTTTGTGTGGAAGTAAGATTTTAATGTCTTTGGGTAAATACCAAGGAGTTTCGATAGCTATAATTTTCTGTGTCCTACCCAAGAAGACTTAATCTACTGTCAGATAAATATTCCCCCATGTAATCTAGAATTTTTATAGTTCTTACATTTAGGTTCACAGGTTATTTTGTGTTTCTTTTGAGTATAATGTGAGGTAGGGATTAAGGTTCATATTTTCCATGTGGATATCTAGTTCAATGTCACTTGTTGAAAAATGTTCCCATCTTCATTAGATTGGTTAGGTGCCTTTATTGAGGAATCAAATGATCATCTTCTTGTGAGAAATTTTCAGGGCTCTCAGTTCTGTTCTGTTAATGTATTTATCTTTATGCCAGTTCTACAGTTTGATTACAGTAATTTCATAATAAATCTGAAAGTTATGTAATAAGTGTTTCTTTTTCAAGTTATTTTAGGTATTCTAGGTCATTTGTAATTCCATATAAATTTAGAATCAACTTGTTAATTTCTACAAAAATGTCTGCTGCCAGTATGATTTGGGTTGTACTGAATATAAAGATTTGGTGGGGGTGCTGACATCTTAACAATATCACCTCTTCCATTCCATCAGCATGATATGTGGCTTGCTTTATTTAAGTTTTCTTAATTTCTCCCAGCAATATTTTATAGTTTCAGTAGAGGTCTTACAAGTTTTTTGTTTTAATTTTATTTCTAAGTATATTGTATTTTTTTGATGGTATTGCAGAAAGAATCTGAAAAAATCTCATGTCCCAATTTTGATGCTAACACATGTATTTTGAACATTAATCTTGTATGCTATGACTTGATCAATTCAGGTATTGGTTCTTTTAGATATTTCATAGATTCTTTAGGAATTGCTATATTAAAATTCATGTCATCTGCAAATAGAGACAGTTTTGCCTCTCTCTTTCTGATCTCTATGTCTATTACTTTTTTTTTGACTTTTTGCAATGAAGACCTCATTTTAAAACACAGATCTTATAGTGTCTCTTTTTTTCTCAAAAACTTCTGAATGTTTCACCATTGTCTCTAAGATCAAGTAGGCTCTCCTGCTCCCAGATACCCCTTGCTTTCACTCCTCTTATACAGTATGCTTCCTATGCCATAATTGGCTTTCTTTAATCCCAGATACACTTTTATTTTTACTTTACTCAGAATGAGATGCATTTCCAAAGTGATCTGTATATGTAACGTGTTTCTTCTTGCTCGTATTGTATTGGGAACGCACCTAATGTTGAAGACTAGAAGAAATGTAACACTCAGTCTTCCTGGCATGAAGTGTTCATTCACATACCTGTGAGGCTCTGATCAAACCATTTCATTAACCTGGAGTGTCTCTTTTACACTTATGCCTGTTGAAATTGTGCTCTTTCTTAAAAGACCAATTTAAATCCCACATTGTTTTCCTGAAGCCACTCTTCCTTCTGCTGGGTTGGAATTAATCTGTTCCCCCATATTTCAATAGAGAATCAACTTTTTGCCTTATTATAATACTTACCGATTTTGCTTTACAAATTGTTGTGTTACATGTCTTACTCATCTCCATATTATCCTCCTCAGTGCCTGGTGTAGCACAAAGAGAGGGTGGCTGTTTTCTAAATAGCCCTGTCAACCACTTCAGTGTCTGATGGGTAAGTAGCTTCAGTGTTAATATGAATATATTAACCTATGGTGTTAATAACTTGGGTATGTGAGGCCATTGAATCAAATGATAATTTAAATTACTAATTATCTCTAGGCCCAGAGGATCCAATTGACTGTGACAGAAATGGGATCATCCTTGATTCTTCCTTTTCCCTCAGCCCCTTATCCAGTCTCAGTTCTAATTCCTGTATGTCTCTCAAATCTATCCACTTCTCTCCTTATAGCACCTTGCTCTGTCCACCTTGAACCTCCTATCATAGATACTGGATTATTGTAACAGATGCTCTCTGCCTTCAGGCTAGTCTTTCTTTAATGCCTTTTTTCCATGTTTCCAGGTGGATCCTCTATAACCCAGATCTGACCATGTTGCTCTCATGCTTAAAGCCAGTTAGTGTGCATGAATCCCTAGGGTCATTTTGAAAATTGCTTTCTAGCTGTGGAGACTCCCTAAAAGAACTGCAATTTTCAGATTTCTTGCTTCATATTGGGGACAGGGTAGAGTGTCTGTCTTTTTTAGTCACAGATTGAGTGATGGACATAGAGAGCAAGATGAAGAGAGATAAGAGGAAAAGGGACAGAGCAAGAAGCAGAATGTTACACTGTGTCTGCCCTGCAGAATCTAGTTTCTGGCAAGGCAATTAGCATGCAGATCAGCTGCATGGGGTCCTGCACCCGTTAGCAATTGAACATTAGCTTTCTGAGCCCTTCTCTCCTTCTTCAGAAATTCACATACCTTCTGGCTGCTCTGACACAGCGCTGGTTCAGAATCCATTAACTGGAGATTTAGTCCCTGTACAAAAATGATTGTGCATGCTCATGATTAATGAGACAGCTATTTCAAAATCACAAGGTGCCATACTGGCTAACTACTATTAATTATTGTTATTATCATTACACTGAGAAACCATTTCATCATACCAGAAACAATTGTTCAAATTGGCTTGCTTGGATAGAAAGTACACTGTGTAGCATTTTGAGAAGCAAGTATTTTCTGACGTCTTTGATTTATGGATGCAATCATAGTAATCAGAGCCAACTGTGTGTGCTTAGAGTAAGTACCCGATTGCAGTAAGTTATTTGTACATCTTGATTTATTTAATGCTCACCACCACTGTATGAAGTGGATCTGATTTCTATCTCTGTTTCATAGATGGGAAAACTGAGGCACAGTGATAAGGTCATGCATAGGTGGTAAGTGCTAAGACCTGGATTAAAACAGTTAATCTCATGCCAGAGCACACACTTGAATTCTTACAGTATAGTGTGTTGGGAGAGGAGATTACTTGCTAAGATAGCTTTTCATTGTCATCATCAGAAAAACCAGGATCAAGCCATATAATGAGAACTTCTAGTGGGGCTAATGTTTTGACTTTTCCTATGCTGGGTAGAGTTGCAAAAAAAGAATTGGACAATATATGTGATCTCCACTCCCATCTAGGATGAAATCAGAAGTTAATCTTATGATCAAGAAGGTTTAGTGGAATGTAGTTGAATCTGGAATTTTTAAGGTTCTACTTTGAGAGAAGGAGAATGGGAGCATGGTCACCAGTAACACACTTACCAGCAAACAGAGTTTCTTCAAATTGTTGGCCAAAGTGAAGGGAAGGGTGCCAGAGCAGGATCTGTGAGGAACTTAGCTCTGGCAGCTAGTATGATGGTTCAGTGTGGTGGGTTTTCGGGGGGGTCACATGGAACAGATTGAAGTCCTCGCTCAGCCATTTATGCAGGGACACTGAACAAGTTTCTTAACCTCTTCAAACTTTAGTTTCCTCATTTGTGAAAAGAGGTTAAACCTCCCTAACTGGAAGGGTTATTGAGTGGATTACATGGGATAAATTTATGAAGCAAGTTTTTAAAGTCCAAAGCAGGAAATAGGAACTTTTAAAGTAGAATTGCCTTTTAATGATAATGAAGGCCATGATAATAATGAAGCCAATCTAGAGGAGGGGTTGGAAACACTTTTTCTTAAATAACAAGAGTACATATTTTAGGCTGTTTGGGCCCCATTGAAACTACTCAATTACTGACTTGACTGCTGTAGTGTGAAAGCAGCCAGATGATACATAATGAATGAATATAGCTGTGGCTCAATAAAACTTTATTTACGGATGCTGAAATTTGAACACTATATAATTTTTATGTGTCATACAGGACTACTGATTTTCTTCTACCATTGAAAAATATAAAGTCCATTCTTAGCTCACAGGCTGTACAAAAACAAGTGGCAAACTGTTTTGGGCTGTAGTTTGCCAAACCCTGGTCTAGAAGAGGGCTGGTGGGGTCAGCCAGATCTGTACGTAAACCTTTGCTTGCCACACACTACATGATGTTGGACAATATATTTAATCTTGCTGAGCCTCACCTCTAAAAAAGGGGCATTTTTTTTTTTGTAGATAATTATTTTTTATTGAAGGGTAGTTGACACACAGTATTACATTACATTAGTTTCAGGTGTACAACATAGTGATTCAACATTTATATACATGACAATTCTAGGTACCAGCTATCACCATACCAAGCTGTTACAATATCTTGACTATATTCATTACATCCCGGTTACTTATTATTTTACCATTGGAAGTGTGTACTTTTTTTTTTTTGTGAGGGCATCTCTCATATTTATTGATCAAATGGTTGTTAACAACAATAAAATTCTGTATAGGGGAGTCAATGCTCAATGCACAATCATTAATCAACCCCAAGCCTAATTTTCGTCAGTCGCCAATCTTCTGAGGCATAACAAACAAGTTCTTACATGGAGAACAAATTCTTACATAGTGAATAAGTTCTTACATGGTGAACAGTACAAGGGCAGCCATCACAGAAACCTTCGGTTTTGCTCATGCATTATGAACTATAAACAGTCAGTTCAAATATGAATACTCATTTGGTTTTTATACTTGATTTATATGTGAATACCACATTTCTCTCTTTATTATTATTATTTTTAATAAAATGCTGAAGTGGTAGGTAGATACAAGATAAAGGTAGAAAACATAGTTTAGTGTTGTAAGAGAGCACATGTAGATGATCAGGTGTGTGCCTGTAGACTATGTGTTAATCCAAGCTAGACAAGGGCAATAAAACATCCACGGATGCAGAAGATTTCTCTCAGAACGGGGGGGGGTGAGGTTCTAAGCCTCACCTCTGTTGATCCCCAATTTCTCACCTGATGGCCCCCGTGCGACTGTGCCTGTCTTAGGTTGTTCCTCCCTTGAGGAATCTTACCCGTCTCTGGCTAACCAGTCATCTTCTGGGGCCATACAGGGAAATGTGAAGTTGGTAAGTGAGAGAGAAGCCTTATTGTTTGAAATGGTTAGCTTAAAAAAAGGGGCATTTTTGTGGACTTGATTGAGTAGAGTCCTTGCAAGGATTAAGTAAGATAATGTATGTAAAATCTTTAGCTGGCTGCTGGACACATGGTTCATGCTCATCATTTGTCACCAATCTGTGGTTTGATGCATGCAGTTCACTCACACAGTTAAAAGGGAACTGAGGGTGTTTTCAGCCGTCAGGACTTACACTGGTTTTCCCACAGGTGAGGTAAAGTGATGTCTAGGCAAAAGAGCAATGAAAAGACTCTTAGGGCTTTGCAAATTATTGACCATACTTGAACTGAATACAAGAATGTTGTTATATAGAGTGCTGGTCAGTAATTCAGTCATCAATCATATTGTTACTTGCAATTTTTTCTGGCTCAGCGGTGGAATTAGCAATGGGGACATAGAGATTGGAAAGATGGAAGAAACAGAGATGGAGAATTTGAACTTCATTATATGATTGTGTTTAAATGGTGGGATAATGGATGATGTTTAATTTCTTGGTGTGTTTATTTCTCTTCAAATAAAATGTTAAAATTATACTGTGGAAGAATATTTAAAAACAAAGTTTCCTAAAAGATTGAGTAGATAGCATGTTATCAAATATATAAGCCCATTTTAAAAAAATGTATTAAAAAGAGTCTAAAGTGTTAAGAATCGTTTAGTCACTCTTATCTTTCAGTTTTCACCTCAGGTGTCACCTCCCATACGGGTCTTAAAGAGCCACCCCTTCTATCCCTCAGTGACTGTGCCTTGTTGCCATATTTTATTTTCTTCGTAGCGCTTATCACATTACTGTCAGACATAATTTACTTGTCTACCTCCTTATTGTCCATCTTTCACAGGAATGTGAGTTTTCTAAGCGGTCCCCTTCTTGACACTGTGGGACTCACAATGCCATCCTTTTGACTGACAGGTGCCCCCTCCTTTCCAAGGAAGCCAGGAAGCCATCAGTGTTCTAGAAGGTCCGACGGCTGTTGCACCTGCAGCCTGGCCAACAGTCTCCTTTGTGCCTGGCTGTATTCCTTTTTTCCATACTAACTTTTAGGAGGAGGAAGCATCTGGAAAATTGTCCTGGCCACAGAAAATAGAATATCACACTCGAGGCAAATGGAAATGTCAAATAACAACATCTGGAGCTGAAAATCCAGCTGACAGCAGGAATAATTGTCAAAATATTTAAAGATCACCCAAGTTGTTCATCTTCCATCGTGTCTTCATCCCTGTTGAATTTATGATTCAGTGATTGACTCTTTCCCAGTGAGAGGAGCCCATGGCATCTCTTCGTTCACTGGCAGTGAGAGCTGGCCTCAATCCTCGGCCCTGCCTCTAAGTCCAAAATCAGAGCGTTTCCCTTTTTAAGATGACCACACCTTACAAAGGAAAATGCTTTTAAGATATTAAGTTTTTGTGAGTATCTTTAGCAATGGGCTCTCTGGGAGTTCTAATCTGCTTCTCCTCCAAATGGGTATATCTTATTGTTATAAAAATCGTCTTCAAATATCCTGTTAATATTCTGAAAATGAGGCAGTATGAGGCGAAACAAAACATTTCTCCCTGGAAGGCTTACCTTGCTGACTAATGCATTTGGTTGCTGAATGAAAGGAAGACAAGCTGCCCCAAACTAAGGTCTTACTGTCAATTAGCTCAAAGGTATTAGACGAGCCTTAGATGCTTTTTAGCAGAAGATAACCCACTTGACTATTAAAATGGCCTTCACACAATCCTGGGTTGTTGATGATTTTCTGGTGTCTATAAGCTGATTTAGTCTTTTTGTTCAGATAATATGGCCCAATCTTTTTATCTGCTATTTCTTCCAAATAAGAAGTATCTTTGAAATCTCAAAGCTATTCTTGTCCCACAGGGGAAGCTGGTCTTATACCAAGAAGTATGTGGGAAGTTGATGTTTAAAGGCTGATGAACACTGGTTTAGACCTTTTTAACTCTGTGACCAGAGCAAGGAAGAGCACAGCTTACACATGGTATCATTGTAATATTTCTAGAAAAATCTTAATTGACAGAATACTCCAGTCCCCAAAGCCTAGAAAAGGATGTCTCTCTCTCAGACTGGATTCAGTTAAGTAAGCAGTACTTCAAGAACAGAAGTCAAGCGTCAGACTGGGCCTAAAACAGTGTCCCTTTTTCTACCTTTATTTTATGGTCTTATTGTTCAAGAAACTTCTCTCCTTGTAGTAAACGTATAACTTATAAAGGTTCTGGTACTAGTTATGCATTTTCCTACAGGAATTTACCTTTCTTCATAGAAGTCTCTGGAGATGCATTCCACCTCCCCCTTCTCCCACCCCATCTTTCTGACTTGAAACATAGAACGCTGAAACTCTGAGAAGCCAACAAGTTTACAAAATCTGATGGTCCATAGAGAGTCAAACCTAAGGTTTGAAGTCCTGGCTCCAAGGTTTACCCACTCTCCCCACCTCTCACGAGGCAGCAGTTTTTTAGTATATCTCCTTGTTTTCTCCTAACATGTTTAATAGAATTTTCTCTTGAAAAATATGACATCAAGACTTTTGCTTTCCACATTCATATTTCTGATATTTCAAACAAACCCTTTAATTTGATTTTTTCATTTCCAATATCCCCAGTCATTATTTTCTTTCATTTTGATGTAAATAATGATGGAGGGATGCTCTAAAGATGTTAAGAACTCAGTCAAATTTGGTAAGGCCCATTGCAAAGTGCAGCACTGTAATTGAGGATGCTTGAATAAAACTGGATTCACTATTCACTCAAGACTATTCATTCCATCTGTGAAATGAGGACCAGTTGAATCTACAACTACCACCTTGATGGAGGTGATAAGGAAGCTGGCCAATGCCTGGGGCATGTGGGAAAATGGAACACAAAATCATTACCACTTATAGATATGGGGTCCCAATCCCCTTTCTCTGTGGGAGATGCCTAGCTAAATAATTTGCTTATAAAATGATCAGACACTGGGGAAACCCTTGGACAATGATAGAGATGAATGCAAAACTGCCACATAAGGAAACTCCTCAGCCCAGTTAGACAAATTGCAAAACTCACACCTCAATGACTGTAAATTATAGAACAATAAAGAAGACATTTCAAAGAAAGAATGAATATTATGAAAAACAAAAAAGAAAATTTGGGAAAGAATAAAAAATTTTAGAAATGGAAAATATATACTTGGCAATAACTTCCAAGGATAATCTACATAGAAGACTTATGTAGAACTAAAAATGGAGTTAGAAGATGTATCTTGGAAATCAATCAGAAGACAGCACAGAGAGTAAAAAGAATAGAAAATATGAAGGAGAAGCTTGAGACAGTAAAAATAACACAAGACATTCCAGCATGAGAGTTACACAAAGGCAGAATAGAACAAATGTTAGAGAGGCAATAATTGAAGTCATAATCGTAAAGAATTTCTCAGAATTGAGAAAAATTCAATTAGTCTTGAGATCAAAGTAGCATAACAATTCTTATATAGGAAACAGAATTTTACATCCAGATATATCATAATGGAAATGTAAAACTTCAAAGACAGAAAGAGTTTTAAAAATCCTCCCAGTGGATCGCCTATAAAATCCCAAATATCAGACTGAAAACAAACTACTCCTCATGGCAAATGTACTCTGGAAGGCCATGAAACAGTTTCTGAGTTATGAAGGAGGATAATATATCTGTATAACTCTCTACTCAGCTAAGCTGTCATTCATCAGTGAAAGTAAAATGACATTTTCAAACTATAAAGATTGACAAGGTTTCTACTTACAGAATCAAAACAAAACAAAACAAAACAAAACAAAACAAAACAAATGACAAAAACTAGTAAAGGTTGTATTTCACTAAGAATGAAATTAAACCCAGAAGAAAGAAGGTGTATGATGCAAGCAACGAGGGTGAACAAGACACTGGTAAACATGTTGGTAATGCTAAGTAAATATTAGCTATGAAAATAATATTAATTTGGGAGATACCTTTGAAAACAAGAGATAATTAAACTCCTCGGTGACAACATGGACATAGTGGTAGGAGTGCAGAGTGACAGCACTCTAATTTTCTTGTTTTGTTTCAGAAGAGAATCGAGACATTGATTAGCTTAAAGCTTATCCATAAATAAACATATTGGAAAATTAAGGGTAGTCATTTAAAAGATAGAAATAGAATATATAAACTCTTAACTAGTAGAAGGATTAAGAGGGAATAAGATGGTAGGATGGAAACAACATCATATGGTGGTATAGCGGACATGTGTCTCTAGAGATGGTGATAAGAAGAAACAAGTCCTGAATATATGGGAAGATATAACACATTAATGGGAAGAGTCAGTGTATAAAAATTGTAAGTTGTAAAAATTACAAAAGCTTTTGTGTGTGTTTGTGTATGGAACTTGACAAGTAATTCTTATCACTCATGTGGATAAGTAAAAGGCTAAGAGTAATCTAATTTTAAATAATAAAAGAGAAAGACATCCTGATGTACCAAATATCAAAGTTTTGAAAAAGATGTAATTAAGACAATGATGTATTGGTGAAAAATTACTGAAATAGATCAAAGAAGGAGGATAGATAAGCCAGAAACACATCCAGCATACGTGGGGATTTTGAGTGAGAGAGAAGTCTCTGTACATTGCTTGCAAAAATTGTAACACACTATGAATTGTATGAATTAAAAGTTTCCTAAATAGGAAAAATAAAACTTTGGGGATAAAAATGAGAATATTGCTATTCCTGCAGTGTTGAGGATGATTATATCAATGAGAACTTAAAATGGAAGGAATCAGAAGGCAATTATTGATACATTTGACAACATTAAAACTTAAAATATATGTGTGACAAAAGGTGCCATAAGTAATTTAAAAACAAAACTAGACTAGGAGAAGAGAATATATATATTAAAAATGGAAATATTCCAAAATTTTCCAAAAGAACTCCAATGATAAGGAAAAAACAAATAAAAATTGCTGAAGGGGGATCTTCAAAAGATGGCGGCTTGAGTAGTGTGGTGGAAATCTCCTCCAAGAACCACATATATGTTGAAAATACAGCAAATACAACATTCCTAAAAGAGTAAACAGAAGTAACAGTACACTAGCCAGTCTACATCCAGGAGAAGTCAACATCTCATGGAAAAGGGTAAGGTAAAAAGCCACGACCCGGCGAGATCTGAGCACTCCTGCAACTCCAGCTCACCAGGGGGAGGAAAAGAATCAAAATGTGGAGGGAATGGAAGCACAGGACTGCTAAATACCCAACCCAGGAAATCTACCCCGGGAGCACGGACACACATCGAGATGCTGAAAAGCAAAGTCTGAGGCTAAGACTGTGAACAGGTTCCCACAACTGGCTGCCCTAAGACAAAAGAAAAGCAGGAACTTTAAGGGACTTCTCAACAGTCCAAGGGCTTCTAAAGAGGCAATGGTTTAAGAGAAGGAACAGGTGGACAAAAATTATCCTGGCACACTCAGCCCAGCAGGGAGAGGAAATCCCGGGATAAAATACCTCTAAAAACTGAAATCAGTCAAAGGGAGAAATAAAGTTTAAAACCCGTTTATTACTTACAAGCTGAAGTCCAGCACTGTCTCTCTCTCCCTGCTCTGGAAGCAAGCAAGCAAGCAAGCAAGCAAGCCCCTCCACTTAACCTCCAGGTTCAGACATGCCCTTGGTTGCCCAGGTAAGTACTTACTCACTGACATGGAGATGAACTTCTCTCCACCCCTGAGGATATGCAATGCACCAAAGCGAGGCATGATATTCTGGAAATGTTACAATTTTAACCACAGGCCACCCCACCAGAAATCTCACCTTACAATCTACTGGCTGCTAAAGGGGTAAGGGTTTCGGAGAGGGGACAGGTGGACAAAATTGTCCTGGCACACTCAGCCCAGCAGTCCGGGAACTTTCAGGAGTTTCAGGCATCCTATTCCCCTGGTTGGCAACACAGTCCTGAGGCCCCTCACCATGATAAGCAGCCCTCCTTACTCCCCACTGGCATGTATGCAGAAACCATCTGTCATGCCATTGATGCAGATGAGCCAGAGGGCACCCCTGCCTACAGCAATGACACAGCTTAATGCAGAGGCTTCTCCCAGAGTGTGGCTAACCAGCTCAGATCCAGAAGCTGCTCCTTGCATGGTTGAACAGCACAGACAGCAGAGACAGCTGCTGAGACTGGGAGCCATGAAGGGGAATTGTTATTGAGGTGGAACCTGCACAGCTTGCCTGCGAACCCCTCCATCACTCTAGGCCATCTGGAGGGCCACCCTGCCCATGGAAGTTTAGGGGATTAACCCAGAGGCTGCTCCCTGTGCACAGTTAACCGGCACAGACAGCGGACACAGGCACGGTGACCAGAAAGCAGGAAAGGACTTTGTTCTCCCAGCTGACACCCGCACCACTCACTGGTGACCACTCTCATCACTCCAGGACTATGAAAAGGGAGAAGAACCTTGTTCAATCCAAAATCCCTCAAACACCAGAAAGAGAGCTCAGTGAGAGTGAAATCAACCTTCCTGAAAAAACATTCAAAATAAAAGTCATAAGCATGTGAATGGAGCTACAGAAAAATATTCAAGAGCTAAGGGATGTATTCAGGAGGGAAATAACAGAAATAAACAAACAATGGAGGGATTTAAAAGTAGATTAGGTGAGGTAGAGGAGGCAGTGAATGGAATAGGAATCAGAGAACAGGAATACAGAGAAGCTGAGACAGAGAGAGATAAAAGGATCTCTAGGAATGAAAGAATATTAAGGGAACTGTGTAACCAATCCAAACAGAACATTATTCTCATTATAGGGGTACCAGAAGAAGAAGTGAGAGAAAAAGGGATAGAAAGTATCTTTGAAGAAATCAGTGCTGAAAAGTTCCCCAATCTGGAGAAGGAAATAGCCTCTTAGGCCATGGAAGTCTACAGATCTCCCAACACAAGGGACCCAAGGAGACAACAGCAAGACATAATAACTAAAATGGAAGAGATAAAGGACAAGGACAGAGTATTAAAAGCAGCTAGAGAGAGAAAAAAGATCACCTATAAAGGGAAACCCATCAGGCTATCATCAGACTTCTCAGCAGAAACCTTATAGGCCAGAAGGGAGTGGCATGTTATATTCAATGCAATGAAACAAAGGGCCTCGAACAAAGAATGCTTTACCCAGCAAAATTATCATTTAAATTTGAAGGGGGGATTAAACAATTCCCAGACAAGCAAACGTTGAGAGAATTTACCTCCCACAAACCATCTCTACAGTGTATTTTAAAGGGACTGCTCTAGATGGAAGTGTGCCTAAGAATAAATAGCTGTCACCAGAGAAAATAAAACCACAGCAAAGGAAGTAGACCAACTAAATACTAACTAAATGTAAAATTAAATCAGGTACTCACAAAGTCAGTCAAGGAATACACAGAGTACAGAATATGACACTTAACATATAAAGAGTAGAGGAGGAAGAAAAAGAAGGGAGAGAAAAAAGAATAATCAGATTGTGTTTATAATAGCATAATAAGTGAGTTAAGACAGACTGCTAGAGAGTAAAGAAGCTGCCCTTGAAACTTTGGTAACCACGAATCCAAAGCCTGCAATGGCAATAAGTATATATCTATCAATAATCACCCTAAATGTAAATGGACTGAATGCACCAATCAAAAGACACAGAGTTACAGAATGGATAAAAAGGAAAGACCCATCTATAAGCTGCCTACAAGAGACTCACCTCAAACCCAAAGACATACACAGACTAAAAGTGAAGGGATGGAAAAAGATATTTCATGGAAACAATAGGGAGAAAAAGCAGGTGTTGCAGTACTTGTATCAGACAAAATAGACTTCAAAACAAAGAAAGTAACAAGAGACAAAAAAGGACATTACATACTGATAAATGGGTCAATCCAACAAGAGGATATAACCATTATAAATATCTATGCACCCAACACAGGAGCACCTATATGTGAAACAAATAGTAACAGAATTAAAGGGGAAATAGAATGAAATGCATTCATTTTAGGAAACTTCAACACACCACTCACTCCAAAGAACAGATCAACCAGACAGAAAATAAGTAAGGACACAAAGGTGCTGAACAACACATTAGAACAGATGGACCTAACAGACATCTGTAGAACACTCCACTCAAAAGCAGCAAGGTATACACATTCTTCTCAAGTGCACATGGAACATTTTCCAGAATAGACCACATACTAGGCCACAAAGAGAGCCTCAGCAAATTAAAAAAGATTGAAATTTTACCAGTTAACTTCTCAGACCACAAAGGTATGAAACTAGAAGTAAATTGTACAAAGAAAACAAAAAGGCTCACAAGCACATGGAGGGTTCACAACATGCTCCTAAATAATTAGTGGATCAATAACCAAATTTAAACAGAAATCAAGCAATATATGTAGACAAATGAAAACAACAGCACAATGCCACAACTTCTGTGTGACACAGTGAAGGCATTTCTAAGAGGAAAATGTATAGCAATACAGTCCTATTTAAAGAATGAAGAACTATCCCAAATGAACAGTCTAAATTCACAATTATTGAATCTGGAAAGAAAAACAAATGAGGCCAAAAGTCAGTAGAAGGCAGGACATAATAAAGATAGGGAAGAAATAAATAAAATTGAGAATAATAGAACAATAGAAAAAATTAAGGAAACCAAGTTATTTTTTTGAGAAAATAAACAAAATAGATAAATTCCTAGCCAGACTTATCAAGAAAAAAATCTACACACATAAACAGAATCAGAAATGAAAAAGTTAAAATCACTACAGACATCACAGAAATACAAAGAATTAGTAGAGATTACTATGAGAAATTATATGCTAACAAACTGGATAACCTAGAAGAAATGGACAACTTTCTAGAAAAATACAATCTTCCAAGACTGACCCAGGAAGAAACAGAAAATCAGAACAGACCAATTATCAGCAATGAAATTGAATCAGTAATCAAAAACTACCCAAGAACAAAACATCCAGAACAGATGGATTCACCACTGAATTTTATCAGAAATTTAGAAAAGACATAATACCCATTCTTTTTAAAGTTTTCCAAAAAATAAAATAGGCAGGAATACTTCCAAACTCATTCTATGAAGCCAGCATCACTCTAATACCAAACCCAGGCAAAGACCCCACAAAAAAAGAAATTTATAGACTAATATCTCTGATGAACATAGACGCAAAAATACTCAATAAAATATTAGCAAACCAAAATAAAAAATACATCAATAGAATCATACATCATGATCAAGTGGATTCATCCCAGGAATACAAGGATGGTACAACATTTGATAATCCATGAATATCATCCACTACATCAAGAAAAAGAAGGACAAAAACCACATGATCATCTCCATAGATGCTGAAAAAGCATTTGAAAAAATTCAACACCTATTCATGATAAAAACTCTCAACAAAATGGGTATAAAGGGCAAGTACCTGAACATAATAGGGGCCATATATGACAAACCCACAGGCAACATCATACTTAACAGCAAGAAGCTGAAAGCTTTTCCTTTAAGATCAGAAACAAGACAAGGATGCCACTCACCACAGTTTATTCAACATAGTTCTGGAGTCCTAGCCATGATGATCAGACAACACAAAGTAATAAAAGGCATCCAGATTGGTAAGGAAGAAGTCAAACTGTTCCTGTTTGCAGATGACATGATATTGTACATAAAAAAACCCTAAAGACTCCACTCCAAAACTACTAGAACTAATATCTGAATTCAGCAATGTCACAGGATACAAAATTAATACACAGAAATCTGCTGCACTCCTATACACTAATGATGAACTAGCAGAAAGAGAAACCAGGAAAACAATTCCATTCACAATTGCATCAAAAAGAATAAAATACCTAGGAATAAACCTACACAAGAAAGTGAAAGATCTATACCCTGAAAACTGCAAGCTACTTTTAAGAGAAACTAAGGAGGACACTAACAAATGGGAACTCATCCCATGCTCTTGGCTAGGAAGAATTAATATTTTCAAAATGGCCATCCTGCCTTAAGCTATCTACAGATTCAATGCAATCCCTATCAAAATATCAACAGCATTCATCAATGAACTGGAACAAATAGTTCTAAAATTCATATGGAACCACAAAAGACCCTGAATAACCAAGGCAATTCTGAGAAGGAAGAATAAAGCAGGGGGGATCTTGCTTCCCAACTTCAAGCTCTACTACAAAGCCACAGTAACCAAGACAATTTGGTATGACACAAGAACAGACCCATAGACCAGTGGGACAGAATAGAGAGTCCAGATATTAACCTAAGTATATATGCTCAATTAATATATGATAAAGGACATATGGATATACAATGGGGAAATGACAGCCTCTTCACCAACTGGTGTTGGCAAAACTGGACAGCTACATGTAAGAGAATGAAACTGGATTACTTTCTAACTCCATACACAAAAGCAAACTTGAAATGAATCAAAGACCTGAATGTAAAGTCATGAAACCATAAAACTCTTAATAGAAAAGATAGGCAAAACTTCCTTGAATATAAACATGGGCAACTTCTTCATGAACATATCTCCCCAAGCAAGGGAAACAAAAGCAAAAATGAACAAGTGGGACTATTTCAAGGTGAAAAGCTTCTGTGCAGCAAGGAAGACCATCAATAGAACAAAAAGGCATTCTACAATATGGGAAAATATATTCTTAAATGACATATCTGATAAAGGGTTGACATTCAAAATATATAATGAGCTCACACTCCTCAACAAACAAAAGCAAATAATCCAATTAAAAAATGGGAGAGGATCGGAACAGACACTTCTCCAAAGAAGAAATTCAAATGGCCAACAGGCACATGGAAAGATGCTCCACATTGCTAATTATCAGAGAAGTGCAAATTAAAACCACAATAATATATCACCTCACACCAGGTAAGATGGCCACCATCCAAAAGAGAAACAACAACAAATGTTGATGAGGATGTGGAGAAAGGGGAACGCTCCTACACTGCTGGTGGGAATCTAAATTGGTTCAACCTTTGTGGAAAGCAGTATGGGGGCTCCTCACAAAACTAAAAATAGAAATATCATTTGACCCAGGAATTCCACTCCTAGGAATTTACCCTAAGAATGAAGGATCCCAGTTTGAAAAAGACAGATGCACCCCTATGTTTATTGCAGCACTATTTACAATAGTCAAGAAATGGAATCAACCTAAGTGTCCACCAGCACATGAATGGATAAAGAAGATGTGGTACATATACACAATGGATTATTATTCAGCCATAAGAAGAAAACAAATCCTACCATTTACAACAATATGGATGGAGCTAGAGGGTATTATGCTCAGTGAAATAAGCCAGGCAGAGAAAGACAAGTATCAAATGATTTCACTCATATGTGGAGTATAAGAACAAAGCAAAGACTGAAGGAACAAAACAGCAGCAGAATCACAGAACCCAAGAATGGACTAACAGTTACCAAAGGGAAAGGGACTGGGGAGGATGGGTGGGAAGGGAGGATAAGGGGATTAAGGGGCATTATGATTAGCACACATAATGTAGGGGGTCACGGGGAAGGAAGTATAGCACAGAGAAGACAAATAATGACTCTATAGCATCTTTAAAAAATTGCTGATGGATGTGAATCAGACAAATTTCAAAAATTTGGTTTTGAATGAAAAAAGCAAGGTATAGAATAAGACCTTATAATGTTAATTATATAAAATTAGAAGACTCCCTCCAAATCTGTTATTTTGCTTCTATGATTGACATAGAGGCAAAAGCATAAGCATGTAGACTTGTTAACTACTCACTACTTCAGAGTAGTAGTGGTTTGGAGGAAAGGAGGGAGGGAAATAAATCTAGGTAGAGTCGCAGGCATAACTCAACAGATTTCATAAATTTTTAGTCTGGAAAAGTTAAAATATCTGAAGCAAAAAAAAATCACAGTGGAAAACTGGCACTGCTCCTGAATAATTAAATAAATAAATAAATAAATAAATAAATAAATAAATAAATAAATAAATAAATAAATAAACAAACAAATAAATAAGTAAGTAAGAAAGTAAGTAAGTAAATAAATAAGGCCATATTTGAGAAGTGGCAATCCAAAGACATCTTTTGAATTTTTGTTTCTGAAGTTAGATCTCACAGCGCATCTCAAAACTAACCCATTGGTTACTTATTTCTCTTGGCTCAGATCTCTAGCTCTGAAAACTAGGTTTTGACTTCATGTGGGGTCAATCTCAGTCTATATTATTCTCTTGGAACCAGAGAAAAAGGTGGGAGTGCCTCTTTTTGGTAGTCATGAGTGTGTGTGTGAAGCCAGAGAATCTGTGTCAATAATATTAGAAGACAACTATGTGAATGGCATTATGGCTTTAGCCAGTGCACAATCTGTGCAACTGTGCACTGTAGTGTGTCTATATGAATGGTGTAGGGTTAAAGTTGAAAGAGGAAGTCCAAAGCTGTTACACACCAAGCAAGCAAAGCCTGGGATGGGTATAGAGAGTCAGGTAAGTTCTCTCTAAGCAAGAAGCAGTGGGGGTGGGAGAGGGTGATAGGAGATTGAGAGGGAGACCCCAAATAGAGCTGTATTTCATCTCTGTCTCTGCCTAATGGCATGGTGTGAGGTACTGGATCCATTCATAGGGCTCAGAGTAGAATGAATACCTCTTCCTCCTGAACCTCTCTATGAAAATAGAAGTTCCTGTGGCCAGGAGCCTCACCTGACCCTAAACTACTTGATGATGTAATTGGCCTGCTGCTAGGCTAATGCTTCCACACCCCTAGGCACTCAACTATTATGGATTGAGTCTGTCTATAAAGAGCTCTGCCTAGTGCTCTGGGTGGAGGCATAGATGGAGGTGTATTACAGACCTGCAGACTGTTGGATGTGGACATAATTCTAGTGCTTGACCTATTGCCATAAGAATAAAGCCAGGTATAAACCCTTTTACCCCAAGAATGCTCCACTGTCATTTCTCGGTCTCACTGAATCCATAGTGAACTTTTCCAGGGCTGAAACCCTCAGGCAAGACACTCTATTCTGTGGGTGGGAGCAGGGTTGAAATTTTCCAATCCTTCTTAGTTTCAGGACTTCAAGGATTTAAGCCATTGTACCATGTTCTGGAGACAGGAGGCACTTTCCTCTCTGGTCCTTCCAGCTGCCATCCATTCTGGAAGTAGTCATTATGTTTGTAAGAATAGTACTTCATTCATGAATTTCTTGGAGGTACCTTCTAACATGAACTAGGTGCCAAATACTGCTGTGAGGAAGAAAGTTTTTGGTTGAGCAGGGCCAGGTGTAGTAGGGAATGGTGGAAGATGAAAGAGAAACTGTAAAGTGGTCATTTGAGTTGAAAAACTATGGGCTTTAACCCTCATAGCCAGGTCCCTTGTGCTACCATTAATGTGTCTGCAGGGCAGTATTCTACTTGACGTCAGTATCTGGGTGTGGTTCTCTTTGGGGATGCACAACCAGATATACTTTCCTGGTTAGATATGATTTTATTTTCCTGATAAAGAGGGAACAGACTTGAACAAAATAGTTGTTAGGTTGTGATGGGGAAGTTTTATCTCTAACATACCCTTGATCTCTCATTCCCAGAAGCAGTCTTAGGTGGAACCAGTCTCTGAAGAAGTGCATGTAAAGTTTTTGACTTCCTCTTAGAATCCCCACTCTGGGCAGGCCTAGACCTCTAGGGTGATGGAAATTCACGAAGAGCAATTCCAGCCCTGGTTTCAGGCACCAAAAGAATGAGCACCTGCTTTTTCAGACCTTGCTCTTGATTTTGAGGATTCCCTTGTAAGCACTAGGCCTGGAACAGGACTGGTGAAACAAAGTGAGAATATCTCTACGTGACCTATCAATTCACAGTGACACCAAAGACACTTGGCAGCAGCAAAAGGTATGCAGAACCTGGAAGCCCTTTCCAGCCTCAAGGTGCCAGGGAATATCTTTATATTTAAGTCAGGATCTTTCTGTATTTTGACCTGAGTCTTTGTCTTGTAGCACAAACCCGTCCCAGACCTTCCTCCTGAGGGAACCTAACTGTATGGCCCTGCTCCCCAAACCTCTCTTCATTTGTATGTTTTTCCATTATAATGCCATTTACATAAGGTGATGACACTGTTATGTCAACTGGAAGTGGAATCTACCAGGAGCCCTTTAACTGTATCAGGTTATTGCCTTGAGGTTAAAGTGAACCCCCTTTCTTCCCATTTTGTCTCCCTTCTTTTTTTTTTTTGAGAGGGCATCTCTCATATTTATTGATCAAATGGTTGTTAACAACAATAAAATTCTGTATAGGGGAGTCAATGCACAATCATTAATCAACCTCAAGCCTAATTCTCAACAGTCTCCAAGCTTCTGAAGCATAACGAACAAGTTCTTACATGGTGAACAAGTTCTTACATAGTGAATAAGTTCTTACATGGTGAACAGTGCAAGGGCAGTCATCACAGAAACTTTTGGTTTTGATCACGCATCATGAACTATAAACAATCAGGTCAAATATGATTATTAGTTTGATTTTTATACTTGATTTATATGTGAATCCCACATTTGTCCCTTTTTTTAAATGAAATGCTGAAGTGGTAGGTAGATGCAAGATAAAGGTAGAAAATGTGATTTAGTGCTGTAAGAGGGAAAATGTAGATGATCAGGTCTGTGCCTATAGACTGAGTATTAATCCAAGCTAGACAAGGGCAACAAGACATCCACGGATGCAGAAGACTTCTCTCAAAACAGGGGGGGTAAGGTTCTAAGCCTCACCTCTGTTGATCCCCAATTTCTCACCTGATGGCCCCCCTGAGACGGTGCCTGTCTCAGGTTGTTCCTCCCTTGAGGAATCTTACCCGTCTCTGGCTAACCAGCCATCTTCTGGGGCCATACAGGGAAATGTAAAGTTGGTAAGTGAGAGAAAAGCAATATTCTTTGAAAAGGTTAGCTTTGTACTTCTTTGCAGATTTATGCCCTGTGGCTTCTATGTCCAGCATTTGTCTTGAGGTATCTTTACCACTTGGAAGAATTATGATACTTGGTAATTTTCGATATGAGGCATGAATTCTAATAAAAGGACTGTAATTAGGAAGGAAGAAGAAAAGCTATAGAAGTAGCAGATGGAAGAAAACATAGGAAGATTGATTATTTCTTTGACATAACTTCTTGTAGAGTAACATAGCATGTATAGGTTTTAACAAACTACTAGTTAAATTGTGTACACACATTAACAGAATAGGAATACAGATACATAACAAAAGCAGACCTACAATTACCAGCCATATCCAGTGAAACCAAGAAAACCAGTTAGGTACCCTAGGCATTTGTGAAAACTTATCAAATATGATGGATATTGTCTAACTGAATTTGAATAGTTTGAGAAAAATCAGACAAATTAAAACGACACATTCCTGGGAACTGTTCACATCCCATTTGTTCTTTTAACAGTAGATAGTCTATAGTCGCACGATTTTGGAGCACTGCAACTTGCACTTCTCCTAATTCTTGTTTGAGTTCTGACAATATAGATCCAGTCAAATTTGTTGTTTTACTGTATGCACAGGCCAGCTTAGATATCTCCTTCTTCATTCCAATGGCAAATTCAGGAACTGGTGGGATGAATGCAGCTACAACTGCAACAGCGCCAGGATCTTTGTTGAAGTTTTTTGATGATCATCTTCTGGAGAGACTCTTCCAGAGGATGTTGATGTTGGAAGTTCTTCTTCATATCGTATCTTAATTTGTTTTCTGGGTAGCAAAATTAGGCTTTGATCCTCTGTATAAACACAAACAAACCCTTTGCCCACACTTTGATATGACCTTTATACCATTGTGAAGAACCTATTGGAGACCATCACACAGGAATTGCTTTTTTTTTAAGAGAAAGAAATATTATCAGAAAATTGTACTTCCATAGCTGATCTTCTGACACCCTTTAAAAGATCACAATTAAGGATATGTAAAGCATGCATTAATCATTGATTTGCAGTTAATTTTATCCTATCAGGGAGTAATCCTCCCCTTTTTTTTGTTATCATTAATCTACAATTACATGAAGAATATTATGTTTACTAGGCTCTCCTCTACACCAAGTGCCCCCCCACCAACCCCATTACAGTCAATGGCCATCAGGATAGCAAAATGTTGTAGAATCACTACTTGTCTTCTCTGTGTTGCACAGCCCTCTCCTTTCCCCCACCCCCCACATTATACATGCTAATCATAATACCCCCTTTCTTCTTCCCCACCGTTATCCCTCCCTACCCTCCCATTCTCCCCAGTCTGTTTCCCTTTGGTAACTGTTAGTCCATTCTTGTTCTGTGATTCTGCTGCTGTTTTGTTCCTTCAGTTTTTCCTTTGTTCTTATACTCCACAGATGAGTGAAATCATTTGGTATTTGCCTTTCTCTGTTTGGCTTATTTCACTGAGCATAATACCCTCCAGCTCCATCCATGTTGTTGCAAATGGTAGGATTTGTTTTCTTGTTATGGCTGAATAATATTCCATTGTGTATAAGTACCACATATTCTTTATCCATTCATCTACTGATGGACATTTAGGTTACTTCCAAATCTTGGCTATTGTAAATAGTGCTGCGATAAACATAGGGGTGCATCTGTCTTTTTCAAACTGGAGTGCTGCATTCTTAGAGTAAATTCCTAGAAGTGGAATACCTGGGTCAAATGGTAAGTCTATTTTGAGCAATTTGAGGAACCTCCATACTGCTTTACACAATGGTTGAACTAATTTACATTCCCACCAGCAGTGTAGGAGGGTTCCCCTTTCTCCACAACCTCACCAACATTTGTTGTTGTTTGTCTTTTGGGTGGTAGCCATCCTTACTGGTGTGAGGTGATATCTCATTGTGGTTTTAATTTGCATTTCTCTGATGACTAGCGATGTGGAGCATCTTTTCATGTGTGTCTTGGCCATCTGAATTTCTTTTTTGGAGAACTGTCTGTTCATATCCTCTGCCCATTTTTTAATTGGATTATTTGCTTTTTGTTTGTTGAAGTGCGTGAGCTCTTTATGTATTTTGAATGTCAAGCCTTTATCGGATCTGTCATTTACGAATATATTCTCCCATACTGTAGGGAACCTTTTTGTTTTATTGATGATGTCCTTTGCTGTACAGAAGCTTTTCAGCTTGATATAGTCCCACTTGTTCATTTTTGCTTTTGTTTTTCTTGCCCGGGGAGATATGTTCATGAAGAAGTCACTCATGTTTATGTCCAAGAGATTTTTGCCTATGTTTTTTTCTAAGAGTTTTATGGTTTCATGACTTATATTCAGATCTTTGATCCATTTCAAATTTACTTTTGTGTATGGGGTTAGACATTGGTCCAGTTTCATTCTCTTACATGTAGCTGTCCAGTTTTGCCAGCACCATCTGTTGAAGAGACTGTCATTTCCCCATTGTATGTCCATGGCTCCTTTATCGAATATTAATTGACCATATATGTTTGGGTTAATGTCTGGAGTCTCTAACCTGTTCCACTGGTCTGTGGCTCTGTTCTTGTGCCAGTACCAAATTGTCTTGATTACTATGGCTTTGTATTAGAGCTTGAAGTTGGGGAGAGAGATCCCCCCCACTTTATTCTTCTTTCTCAGGATTGCTTTGGCTATTCGGGAGCTTTGTTGTTTCCATATGAATTTTTGAACTATTTGTTCCAGTTCATTGAAGAACGTTGCTGGTAATTCGATAGGGATTGCATCAAATCTGTATATTGCTTTGGGCAGGATGGCCATTTTGACGATATTAATTCTTCCTAGCCACGAGCATGGGATGAGTTTCCATTTGTTAGTGTCCTCTTTAATTTCTCTTAAGAGTGTCTTATAGTTTTCAGGGTATAGGTCTTTCACGTCTTTGGTTAGATTTATTCCTAGGTATTTTATTCTTTTTGATGCTATTGTGAATGGAATTGTTTTCCTGATTTCTCTTTCTATTGGCTCATTGTTAGTGTATAGGAAAGCCACAGATTTCTGCGTGTTAATTTTGTATCCTGCAACTTTGCTGTATTCCGATATCAGTTCTAGTAGTTTTGGGGTGGAGTCTATAGGGTTTTTTATGTACAATATCATGTCATCTGCAAATAGTGACAGTTTAACTTCTTCTTTACCAATCTGGATTCCTTGTAGTTCTTTGTTTTGTCTAATTGCCATGGCTAGGACCTCCAGTACTGAGTTAAATAACACTGGGGAAAGTGGGCATCCCTGTCTTGTTCCCGATCTCAGAGGGAAGGCTTTCAGCTTCTCGCTGTTCAGTATAATGTTAGCTGTGGGTTTATCATATATGGCCTTTATTATGTTGAGGTACTTGCCCTCTATTCCCATTTTGCTGAGAGTTTTTATCATGAATGGATGTTGAATTTTGTCAAATGCTTTTTCAGCATCTATGGAGATGATCATGTGGTTTTTGTCTTTCTTTTTGTTGATGTGGTGGATGATGTTGATGGATTTTCGAATGTTGTACCATCCTTGCATCCCTGGGATGAATCCCACGTCATCTTGGTGTATGATCCTTTTTATATATTTTTGAATTCGCCTTGCTAATATTTTATTGAGTATTTTTGCATCTACGTTCATCAGGGATATTGGTCTGTAATTTTCTTTTCTGGTGGGGTCTTTGCCTGTTTTTGGTATTAGGGTGATGTTGACTTCATATAATGAGTTTAGGAGTATTCCCTCCTCATTTATTTTTTGGAAAACTTTAAGGAGAATGGGTATTATGTCCTCTCTGTATATTTGATAAAATTCTGAGGTAAATTCGTCTGGCCCATGGGTTTTGTTCTTGGGTAGTTTTTTGATTACCGCTACAATTTCTTTGCTCATAATTGGTTTGTTTAACTTTTGTGTTTCTTCCTTGGTCAGTCTTGGAAGGTTGTATTTTTCTAGAAAGTTGTCCATTTCTTCTAGGTTTTCCTGCTTGTTAGCATATAGGTTTTCATAGTAGTCTTTAATAATTCTTTGTATTTCTGTGGAGTCTGTCATGATTTTTCCATTCTCATTTGTGATTCTGTTGATTTGTGTTGATTCTCTTTTTCTCTTAATAAGTTTGGCTAGAGGCTTATCTATTTTATTTATTTTCTCAAAGAACCAGCTCTTGGTTTCCTTGATTTTTTCTATTGTTTTATTCTTCTCAATTTTGTTTATTTCTTCTCTGATCTTTATTATGTCCCTCCTTCTGCTGACTTTAGGCCTCATTTGTTCTTCTTTTTCCAGTTTCAATAATTGTGATGTTAGACTATTGTTTTGGGATTGTTCTTCCTTCTTTAAGTGTGCCTTGATCGCTATATACTTTCCTCTTAAGACTGCTTTTGCTGCGTCCCACAGAAGTTGGGGCTTTGTGTTGTTGTCATCATTTGTTTCCATATATTCCTTTATCTCTATTTTAATTTGTTCATTGATCCATTGATTATTTAGGAGCATGTTGTTAAGCCACCATGTATTTGTGAGCCTTTTTGTTTTCTTTGTACAATTTAGCTTCTAGTTTTATAAATTGTGGTCTGAAAAGTTGGTTGGTAGAATTTCAATCTTTTGGAATTTACTGAGGCTCTTTTTGTGGCCTAGTATGTGGTCTATTCTGGAGAATGTTCCATGTGCACTTGAGAAGAATGTGTATCCTGTTGCTTTTGGATGTTGGTTTCTATGGATGTCTGTTAGGTTCATCTGTTCTAGTGTGTTGTTCAGTGCCTCTGTGTCCTTACTTATTTTCTGTCCAGTGGATCTGTCCTTTGGAGTGAGTGATGTGTTGGAGTCTCCTAAAATGAATGCATTGCATTCTATTTCCTCCTTTAGTTCTGTTAGTATTTGTTTCACATATGCTGGTGTTCCTGTGTTGGGTGCATATATATTTATAATGGTTATATCCTCTTGTTGGACTGAGCCCTTTATCATTATGTAATGTCCTTTATCTCTTGTTACTTTCTTTGTTTTGAAGTCTATTTTGTCTGATACTAGTACTGCAACCCCTGCTTTCTTCTCTCTGTTGTTTGCCTGAAAAATGTTTTTCCATCCCTTGAGTTTTAGTCTGTGCATATCTTTGGGTTTGAGGTCAGTTTCTTGTAAGCAGCATATAGATGGGTCTTGCTTTTTTATCCATTCTATTACTCTGTGTCCTTTGATTGGTGCATACAGTCCATTTACATTTAGGGTGACTATTGAAATATATGTACTTATTGCCATTGCAGGCTTTAGATTCATGGTTACCAAAGGTTCAAGGTTAGCTTCTTTAGTATCTTACTGCCTAACTTAGCTCGCTTACTGAGCTGTTATATACACTGTCTGGAGATTCTTTTCTTCTCTCCCTTCTTATTTCTCCTCCTCCATTCTTTATATGTTGGTTGTTTTATTCTGTGCTCTTTCGTGTTTCCTTTAACTGCTTTTTGTGGGAATTGATTTTATTTTTTGCCTTTAGTTAGTATTTGGTTGGTCTGCTTTTGGTGCTATGATTTTATTTTCTCTGGTGACATCTGTTTAGTCTTAGGAGTGCTCCCGTCTAGAATAGTCCCTCTAAAATACCCTGTAGAGGTGGTTTGTAGGAGGCAAATTCCCTCAACTTTTGCTTGTCTGGGAATTGTTTAATCCCTCCTTCATATTTTAATGATAATCTTTCTGGATACAGTATTCTTGGTTCAAGGCCCTTCTGTTTCATTGCATTAAATATATCATGCCATTCTCTTCTGGCCTGTAGGGTTTCTGTTGAGATGTCTGATGATAGCCTGATGGGTTTTCCTTTATAGGTGACCTTTTTCTGCTCTCTAGCTGCCTTTGAAACTCTGAAAACTCTGTCCTTGTCCTTGATCTTTGCTACTTTAATTATTATGTGTCTTGGTGTTGTCCTCCTTGGGTCCTTCCTGATGGGAGTTCTGTCTACTTCCAGGGTCTGATCGATTATTTCCTCCCCCAGTTTGGGGAAGTTTTCAGCCATTATTTCTTCAAAGACACTTTCTATCCCTTTTTCTCTCTCTTCTTTTTCTGGTACCCCTATAATGCGGATATTGTTCCTTTTGGATTGGTCACACAGTTCTCTTAATATTGTTTCATTCCTGGAGATCCTTTTGTCTCTCACTGTGTCAGCTTCTATGCATTCCTGTTCTCTGGTTTCTATTCCATCAATGGCCTCTTGCATCTTATCCATTCTGCTTATAAATGCTTCCAAAGATTGTTTCACTTCTGTAATCTCCCTCCGGACGTCTGTAATCTTCCTCTGGACTTCATCCCTTAGCTCTTGTATATTTCTCTGCATCTCTGTCAGCATGTTTATGATTTTTATTTTGAATTCTTTTTCAGGAAGACTGGTTAAGTTTGTCTCCTTCTCAGGTGTTGACTCTGTGATCTTTGTCTGCCTCAGATTTTGCCTTTTCATGGTGATTGAGATAGTTTGCAGAGCTGGCTCAAGTGATGGCTGGGAGAATGTCCCTTCTAGTCCTTCTTGTTGGTTTGTGGCCTTCCTCTCCTGGGAGAACAGGGACCTCTAGTGGCTTGTGCTTGGCAGCTGCACGCAGATGGGGCTTCTGATTCTTGCCCGGCCGCTATGGAGTTTATGTCTGCTGTTTCTGTGGACGTGGCCTGCCTCGGGCCGCTGCTCTGATATGGTGGAGCTGCGTCAGAGGGGAAACGGCCGGGAGGCTGTTTATCTCCATGAGGGACCTCTGAGCTGCCTTGTTATCCAGGGGGTTAGGATGCCTGGAGTTCACCAGATTCCCTGCTGCTGAGCTAGGTGTCCTGGGGCACTTCCATCCAGTTATGAGGTCCCTGTCCCTTTAAGACTTCCAAAAAGCACTCGCTTTTCTTTGTACCTGGGGAACTGGCTGCGTGGACCCACTCACAGGTCTTACTGTCCTGTTTCCCTGGTTTTCAGTGCCCCTTGCATGCACTGTGTCTGCGCTCTGGTGCAGAATGCTAGGGCTGGGTGTTTAGCAGTCCTGGGCTCCCTCTTCCTCCCCACTCTAACTCCTCTTCTCCCTCTGGGAGCTGGAGTGTGGGGCACTCATGTCCCGCTGGGCCAGGGCTTGTATCTTACCCCCTTTGAGAGGCGCTGGGTTCTCACAGGTGTGAATGTGGTCTGGATGTTGTCCTGTGTATTCTGGTCTCTCTTTTAGGAAGAGTTGTCTTTGTTGTATTTTCAAAAATAGATGTGGTTTTGGGAGGAGATTTCCGCTGCTCTACTCACGCCGCCATCTTGGCTCCACCTCTTGTCTCTCTTCTTAAGTCTGCTCACTTAAATAATTTCTCATAAATTTAGTAACTCCTATTTCTTTTAGCTAGACTTATGCCCCTCCCCAGATTCACTTTCTGATCAGTATTTCACCTTTACAACATCTACTCACCTTTCACAAGGATTCTCCTATGTTTGTACATATAAAAAGGATCCTATTCATAATTATCTCCATCTGGTTTTCCTGTTTCATTTTTCCATTGTGTTACTTTGCTACTTCAAATACATTACCATCACAGAAATAGCCATATCCTCTATTATTAAAACTCCCACCACCTGTGTTCACTTGCAACCTTTAATCCTCTCTTTCCAGGATAATCTCCTTTTAACCAGGCACAGGTACTGAATTCAGAAATAACATTGTCCCACTGCCAGACAGAGCTGTGACCTATTTCCTAATCCCATTGTTCCAAGGGTTGCCATGTGACCATGAGCCTTTGTGATTCACTGGCTCCTCTGATTATAACTGTGCTATTCTTGTAATAGGCACCAAAGCTCAGGGCACTTCTCCATATGCCACATCATAGGTATTTCTTCCACCTCGAACCCCTTCTCTTCTGTGGGAACACAGACGTGGGGACCCACGCATTCCAAGGATGCCTGTTCTCTCCATCCCTGTCTAGACTAAAAGGATTTCATGTGCAGTTTTCAAATCTTTTCTTTCTGGGTTACCTCAAGACTTATTATTCCACATCATTCCTCTCATTTCCAATAGGAGGATTTTCTCTCTCTCTCTCTCTTTGCAACGTAAGTTGCCTTACAACACATTCCTAATCATTGGCCCCATAACCAGATTGCATTTCACCCCACTGGATTTCTTGCCGCTTTTCTACATTTCTGGGTTTGATTCAGCAACTCAGCATAGGAACTGTATGAACATGACCCATAGCCCTGTAGACATCAGTCCCTAATGGCTGTCCCACAACTTTGCAGATCATGTAGCCAAAGTACAACTTTCAACAACCAGTTGGTTGCTACCCCGGTTCACTTACAGGAAACACATGCATTGCCCCGCTCTGAGATTCTCTACCCTGGGTGTCACCACCATGGGGGGAGGCACTGGATTTCAAATTGAAGAGCTCAGTAGAATCAAAGTACTCCAAAATTAGGGAAAAAGCAAGTAATTGAAAAACATTGATTTCATATGTAATCCTGAATACATTTTTCCTATATATGTGGTGGAATTCCTTTTTGACCTCCATCCCCAATCCTAGTCCCCTGTTAGTTCCCCAGCTGGGCATCATTTTTTTTCTTTTTTGGTGTATATTTCCAGACTTCAGTCTATACATTTTCATATATAAGCATATTACCCATAAATGATAAATAATATCATCAGCATTTTACCATTTTTTTTCTTTAACTTACTAACATGCCATCTTAGTTTGCTAGGGTCGCTGTAACAGACCACCACAGACTGGGTGGCTGACACACCAGAAGTCAACTTGTTAGTCTGGAGGCTAGAAGTCCAAGATCAAGGTGTCCACAGGTTGGGTTTCTCCTGAGGCCTCTCTTCTTGAAGGTGGCCACTTTCTTGTTGTGTCCTCCCATGATCCTTCTTCCGTGCAGGCATAGCTCTGAAATCTCTGTGTGCCCTGATTTCTTCTTTTCATAAGGACACCAGTCAGAGTGGATTTGGGCCCACCTTAATGGGCTCATTTGAACTTAATCACCTCTTTAAAGGCTCTCTCCAAATAGAGTCACATTCTGAAGTGCTTGGGGTTAGGACTTCAACACATGAGTTTGCGTTGGAGATGGTGGCACAATGTAACCCTTAACACATGCCTTTGCTGATGTTTCCATGTTAGTACATGCAGGCTATGCTAGTTATAATTAGGTTCAGGTAATAGGGACCACCAAATAACTGTGGTTTAAGAATATAAACATTTATTTCTCCTACCCATTTAACACTTAGAGAGATAGTTAACCCAGGATTGGTTAGTGTTCCAGAGTGTCAGAGATCTGGTTTCCTTACAGCGTGTTGCTCCAGAATGTTGCGTTCCTTCTCAAAGTTAACTCAGGATCTGAGTGGCTCCTGGAAGGTCATTTTGCCTGCTTTCACAGTCGGCTGGAAGGAGGAAACTTAAGAACAATTCATAAAGTTATGGAAATCACTTGTACTTATGTACCATTGTCTAGAACTCAGTCATGTTGGACACCTGAAAATATCCTTGTACTTTCCAAAGCTCCCTTGTCTATGTGGTTTCTTCTCCTTGTCTCTTCGCCCCATGGGCTTACAAGTGGTGTAGGCTCTCCCACTGTTACCAGCTGACTTCTTGCACTGCCTAGTGTGGTATTGTTATGCTTTCCCATAGCTGTGCAAATAGATGAACAATTATCCTAATTTGAGTGTGTGGGGTGAGTCCTGTCAAGACCCCAACTAATGAAAGTAGTGGGCTTTGAGGTGGTGGTTCTTTAGCTTAAGGTCATTCTTACAAGCAACCTTACTTTGTGCTGTGTGAGATTTCTACCTGGTACTTGTCATCCATTTGAGCCACTCATTTCACTTCTGTGGGGTTCCGTTTCTTCATCCTGCAAATAAACTGTCTAGACTAGGGGTTCCCAGACCTCAGTGTGCACCCAAATCTCTTGGAGGATTTGTTTAAAACACAGAGGGAGGGACCCCAGTTCCCAAGTGTCTGATTCAGTATGTCTGGGTTAGGGCCAAGACTTTATGCTTGTAACAAGTTCCCAGGCAAAATTGATGTTGCTGGTGTGAGGACCTCACTTTGTGGCACACGGTCCAGAATGGAATCTCAATCCACTTCAGTAGTCAATGTCTTATATCAGCATGCCCATGTGGGAGAGCTTGTTTTATTGTTTTCAGGGATGAAATGATTCACCTGGTGTGTTTTGAAAGAATCCTTCATGTAATCATTACCACAGACACTGGGCCATGGCTACCTGAATAAGGCCATCATGTTGAATTATTATTCAACACATAGTAGAAACTAGGTCAAAGGGTCTACACTTGAAAAAAGTAAGTCATTCAATGCCAGGTCTGGTTTTAGAGCACATACTCAAGGATTTCGCATGTATGTAGTTCATTAGTAGATTTCAATACTTGATGTTTCAGTTACATTTGGCTTGCCTCTAAATTCTATCTTTGGTCAAAAGAATCAGAGAGTAAAAGAATATACTTCCAGACCATTGATTTTGCTAAGCGTTGATAGACTTGCCTAAGACTGTATAAGATAGTGTGTCTTTATTTGTGGTTGGGGACTTAGAAGAAGGTTTTAGGGATAGGATCCATAAAGAAGAAGGAAAATACAATTATACTGTTTCTCCCACTCTTTCTATGTTAATCCAATGGAATGAAATAGGGAGAAATATATTGGGATTATGGATATATAAGGAGGTGACTAATAAATACAGAGTAGACATACAATAAACACAATAAATTTTCTGCCCTCCACAGTACTGATCAACAAACAGGAAGTTCAGCATTATAAACTGTGTGTGTTTAATGTGTGTTTATCAATCCATATATAAGTGCACGTGCAACACATATACACAAATATGCCATATAACTGGCAATATATTATTATTTTAGAATTCATTGTAAACAAAAACAAAAAGCCTGTTTAATTTAAGTGATTATAATTGTTGCAGTGACCCATCATGATTTACTCTATCTTGTATTGAAATTATGTAGGAGTCAATAATTTCTGTAGCTATCAAGCCAATAGTCCCATGGGTGGTATGGACCCGAGAGCAGTGCAGGTTCTATTAGTGGCCAAGCGGCTAAATTGTGGGCCAGTACATGTTGTTTATGGAAGTCATGGGGAGTTGCCTGGACTTAAGCAAAACAAAGTCAAAGTCTCAAACAGATCAGGGACCAGAGGTAATCGTCAAGGTAGCATGAACAGTAGCCATTCCTTCAACAATTAATGAAACCTTCATTATAGCATTTTTCTTACCTGACATTCCTCATCATGGCTGGATTCCCTCTGGGTTCACTTTTGTCCCAGGCCAGTTGCATATGACATCTGGTGACCATGTCTTAGCCATCTGCTAGAGGCTGAGCCTGTAGACTGAGATCTATATCCGATTTTTACTTCTCTGTGAAACAACTCCTGTTAAGTTTCCCCGTATATATTAGGTAGCCAAAAGATGTTAAAAGATAAAACATATATAATGCCATTCAAGGGAACTTCTTAGGCCAGCTGTATAAACTGTTGGAGTTCTACCAGCCAGAGAGGCAATCATTTATTTAGTTTTAATTTACTGATGCCACAACCTATCATGCACATTGAGTTATATTGTGCAATTTTCCAATAATGATGTGATTCTCTGTAGGCTGTGTGCTTCAGATCTGCTGGGGTGTTTGGAAGCATTCAATCCCTGGATGTCATATCAAACCACTGCCAACTGAAGCTAATTAATATGCATTTCCTGTTGACTATGAGCTCAATGCCAGCCTCTTAGATTTCTGCCAGTCTTTAACTGCCTGGTCATTTATTCATATCTTACCTGTGGTCCATGGAAATAAAAAAAAAGAAGATGTCTTTTTGATTTCTAGTTGTAAAGTCTTGTGGTCTTGAAAGCCAAGTAGACAAGACTGTGCATTATTAAACCAGACTAAATCCCATATGACAGGTTTTAATAACTGAAACTTGAAATATCTCTGGGTTTGTTGTGAAAAAAATGGGCAGTACTTTGATAGGGTCTGGTCTAGAATAAGTGTGTGAAGCCACTTATCCTAGAAGCCCAGGAAAATATTCTGATTTTGTGTTTCTTACTCCTTGCCTCCTTTTCTCTCTTTCCTTCTTTGATAAGGTTATAAAAAATTCCACTTTACCAAGAATAGTTCTGTATTTGGCTGCAAGGAAAGACTAAATTTTAACTTAGAGCAAAGAGGATATTATAGGATCTCATTCATTCATTCATTCATTCATTCAGGAAATATGTAGTAAATATCTACTATGTGCCAGGCACTGTTCTAGATACTGGGGATGCATTAGCAAGTAAAAGCATGTAGAGAATCTGCTCTCATAGGACTAATGATATCCCATGCCATGACTAGAAGGCAGGGTTGAGGCTGTGCCTCCAGAACCAGGGACTCAAATCCCATCCTGTCCTTGTTTTTGCTTCTACTCTCATCCCTGTGCCCCTTAATTTTTTTAGATTAAATTCTCCCAAATGTTAGAGAATTTGGCTGTAAATGTCACCCAAGCTTCCCATTGCATGTCTTTGCCATTAAAGAAGATCCATCGTTGTCCTTCCTCAGTGTGAAAATTATGATTGATGTGGCTTGGGTCACATGATTAAGTCACATGCATATTTTCTGACCTGTTCGGTGTGGCCAAACAGGGTGGTGGCCTCTACAATTGGCTGTTCTCACATCAGTGTTGGGATAGAGGAAGAACAGTTCTTCCAGAGAAGGGGGATACTCTTCCCTGGAGAAAGGAATTGTTCTGGGCAGATAAAATAATAGCAGTCTGTTATGACATCTGTTATTTATGATACTATATTCCTTTGTTGTTCTGGATATAATTTATATTCCCAGGTATATTCCCAAGATCTTTGAAGACAGAGATCATTTCATTTGTCTGTGTTTTCCTTGACTCAGGTAGCATAAAACTTTGCTCATAACAGGTGCTTAGTAAATGATGGACAAATTAATAAATGGCCTTGGATTGATATTTTTATACAATCTTAGGCTACATAAAGATTTAAAATGGAAGCTAATATTTATTGGGCACTTACTATATGCCAGCTAGTGTACCAAGTGCTTTACAACTATTCTATCATTTAATATGTACACAATTCATGCCATAGTTATATTTAAAAATGATCATTTCCATGTTTTGGTGGGAAAATTAAGGATTGGCAAATGTAAGTGAATTTTGTAAAGTTACAGCAAGTTACACACTTCCATGTTAGTAAATCTAAGCCTGTGTGGGGAAAATGGAAGTTCCTATGGCCAGGAGCCTCACCTGACCCTAAACTACTTGGTAATGGCCTACTGCTAGGCTAATGCTTCCACACCTGTAGGCAATAAGCTATTATTGACTGAGTCACTATATAAAGAGCTCTCTCTACGCAGTGCTCTGGGTGGAGGCAGAGACAAGGGTGGATTACAGACCTTCAGACTGCTGAATGCGGCTGTAATTCTAGTGCTCGACCTACCATCATAAGAATAAAGCTGGGTATAAACAAACCTTTTACTCCAAGAACATTCTGTTGTCATTTCTCAGTCTCACTGATTCCATAGTGAACTTGCTTGGGGCTGAAACCCTCAGGCAAGACAGCTTGTCTCTCTTTTTTTTTTTCCATCAGCTACATAGTATTCCTTAATAATTTATTATATGTCATCTGCCATTCCATGCATGGACAGTTAGAGTTTTTCCATTTTGGAACTGGGATTGGGATTTGAATCTAAGAATCTCCGACTTTTAAGAATCTGCTCCGAACCAACCTGCTTTCATCTTCTAGTTCTTTTTGGGAAAGCTGCCATTTTATTTTATTCTGATGGGGCATCTATGCCATTCATTATTCCTTGCTTTCATCAGCACAGAACTCAAAAGCTTATGCCATTTTTCTTCTCTGTTTGTACTCTGGAAAAACACGTGAAGAAGAGTGCAGGGAGGCATGTAAAGACCTGCCCACAGAAGAGTTTTTATAAAAACAAATAATTAGAAGCAACTTAAGAGTCCATTAGTGGAGAATGGCAAAATACATGGTAAAATTCCTAAGGAATACCATGCAGCTGATCAAAAAGATGGAGGCAGGTGTGTTTGAACAAACACAGGAAAAGTTCCTTAGCCCATTGATCAGTTCACAAGAAGAGCATTCAGAAATGTATAATATGATGCCATTTGTGAAACACAAATGCCACAAAATACCTATGTGTTTGAGAGACTAGCCATTGGAGAAACCATAACAAACTTGTAGAAGGTGGGAGGAGCCAGGTTTGGCACTAAAGTCAAAGAGAACTTCAGGCATTTATATACTATTTAAATTTTTTAGCAAAGAGAATTGATTCAAATATTATTGCTATTGATGTAAAATGGTACGGGAGAACTTATGAAACTTTGCTAAAGTTTTATTACCAGGGAGACATTAGGATCTATATTAGTAAGAATTATTTAGGACACAAAGTGGTTGAGTCAGAGTTCCCTTTCTGCATCATGTTGGCGCTTTGAGCTCTCTACCAATTTTACATTTTTAGGTTGAAATAGTCAGAGCAAGTGGCAGAAAAGGCAGTATTCTTCTGCCAAATGATACAGAGTTGTCATTAATATGCGTATGTTCCTCTCCTTGGAGACTTTGTAACCCAATGGAACAGATGAGTGTCATTAGGAAACTCACAATGTTTGTGACATTCTGGCCAGTGTCCTCATATGAGCCATTTGGGCAGACTCATACTACAGAGTTTTTGTTGTTGTTTTGATAAAAAAGGAAATACGTTATTTTAAGAAATTTTTCCTTTAATTATCAGTTTAACTTACTGGCTGTCTACTAGCTTCTCTCTTTGGCAGGGATCTGTAGTTTTCTCTAGTTCTTCTGGGAATTTTTATCTAATTTTTTCATCTACTCCAATTTACATTTCCCAAAGCTTATTTCTCTGTTGATTTTTGGTGTGATTTTTGCACCTCTGTGATTTTTCACCAGGTTTTCCTGGTGTGCCTGTTAGGAATGTTGGCAAAGATGACTCATAAAGACTAAACAAATCAACACATTTATTGACTTAGGATAGGCTTTACTTGTTTTAGCTCAATTGCCCAGCAATCCTGCTTAGCATTTTAAAACCACCTGATGGTTCAAAGTCCCTTTGGAGTAAGCTAGAGTCACTAAAATGAGTATAAAAATCTCTTGGCATTTTCCACAGTGGTTTTCTTAACTGTGTTGTACAGTTCCAATTTACAGTTAAGACCTGTCTTGCCAATGAATTTCAGCCCCAGGCAAGTTCACTATGGATTCAGTGTGACCAAAGAAATGACAGTATAATGTTCTTGGGGTGAAAGGTTTATACCAAACTTCATTTCCACGGTGGCAGGTCAATTACTAAAATCCCGTCCACTCAGAGTGAGGCTGCATGCAGCAAGCAGGTCTCTGCCTCTGGGCCTCCCTGCCCACACAGCCATCCTCTGGGCCTCTGTCCTCCGCGCTGCCACCACTCCAGCTTCTGCTCTGCTCTCCTGCAGCCTTGCAGCCATGCCACTATGTCGCCCACGGTACTGTGCAGGGCTCTTTTATATAGAGTCAATAACAACATATTGCCCACACATGTGTAGTGAGCTAGCCAACCAGGGCCAGGTGAAAATCTGGGCCACAGGCACCTTCATTTTATCCACAAGACCTCAATCCTAGATGCAATTTTTCAGGCAGGACCAAACTTGCAATTACCTTTGAGAAGAGAGAGAATGCTGATGTAAAAGACCCTGTCCTCACAGCCTAGGTGGTGCCATCTCCAGCTGTGAGTTTTTGCAAGTGTTTCTCATTTCCTGTTTGTAGCTCTAACCCTCATTTCATGTTGGCTCCACGAAGTGAAAAATCAAAGCAGGCAAACACCACAGGATTCTAATACATTTCTCAGTTTTGCAAGTGGTGTGAGTTTTCTTACTGTGGAACCAGATAGCAAAATGAAACTTTAAACAACAAACACATTTCCACTAACAAAATCTGTAAAACTATACAATGTAAACTTCAGCTCTAGAAACCTTCATTTGGCCTACTTGAGAAGTTAGTCTCCTGCTTCTTTACTTTGGAGAAGACAAATTTATTTCTCTTTGTGGCTCAGTCTTACTCCCTAAGAAGACCATTGGGTTTCAGGCAGAGAAAATATTTTGACAGCATGTGATGTAAGATTGGCTTTATCCATGTGCATGTTGTGAAGTGATGGGGCTCGTAACCACACAGATCATAATCTGAGGAACTGAACATCAGTATCATTCACGGAAGGACTTTCACCCCTTTTTCACTGGGATTTACATGGCATATGGAGTTTAGGCAGAAGACTGAACAAAGTGAGCACAAAATATATTCCATAAGGATATATATTGTTGGAGAACTTTCCTCCCTAAAATTTATTACCTTATAAAACAGGTAGATTCAATGATTACTGAATTAATTAAAGTTCAAAGAAATGCTATTACATATAGTGAATGAAGAGATGCAAACATATCTTAATGGAGCCAGATGTGGTGTAGATTCTGGGAGCTCATGCAAAGGGTATATAAAAATCTAAAAACACAGAGATAAGAATATCACCACTTTGAAGAGCAATGAACTCAATACTGAGTGATCTCAGCCAGTACTTACATTGAAAATAACAGAAATTTATTTAAGAGATGTAAGTGACTAAGAGGATCTGCTAAATGTCACCTTCTTTGGTTGTTTTTTCTCTACTTCTCTACAGTCACACCATCTCCTGGGCACGTTTGGTATTTTACACTTATTTCTTAATACCTGTATTAGCCAGCCTTGTAACAGTACCATAGACTGGGAGGCTTAAATAACAGACATTTATTTCTCACAGTTCTGGGGTTGGGAAGTCCAAAATCAAGGTGTTGACAGATTTGGTACCTGGTGAGAGCTGTACCCTCTCCTTGCTCATTCTGCTCCAGACTCACAGGTCTCTTTATTATTCCTTGACTATGCCAAACTAGATTTGCCCCAGGGCCTTTGCATTTGCTGTTCCCTCTGTCTGGGTGCTCTTTACTTGAGCACTGCTTGCTCCCTCACCTTTCTCATTTCCATTCAAATGTCATCTCTTCACTCTCCCATTGTTCCCTAGCTTCTCTTCCTAATTAATTTTTCTCCATTGCATGGATCACAACCTAATAATTATTACTTATTTATACATGTGTTGTCTATTTCCCCCATGAGATGGCAGCTCCATGAGGCAGGGTTTTTGTCCTATCCACCAAGGTAATCTCAAAATCTAGAACAGTACTTGGCAGTGTTGTATGAAGGAAAGAGAAAGAAAGGAAAATGGTAAACCTCCAGCCTATGTAGAATGACAGGTGATTTGATCTGATGAATAGCCTTGGTTGAAATTGTGGTAATTTTGGGGATCAAGGAAAAAGGAAGTAGTTCTATGTTAAAAGACTCTTGGGCTTTGTGAAAATATCTCTTCCCCAAATGGAGTTTCTTGCTGTATAGAAATTAGCAGCATGAGTTTAATTGGGAAAGTATTATGAAGGTAATTAAGTATTTCCTTTAAATCATAAAAAATTCTTTGAATGTTTTGTTTTTCTATTGCATCTTGCCATATATCTCTGCATAACCTCCTGCATGCAGGGGTTATTATTAGGAGGGCCTGGTAGCATGGCCAGGTGCTAAAGCTATAGAGGACAGAAGACATCCAAGCAGAGTTCATGTCCTCAGAGAGTTGATGATCTGCTTGGGGAGGTGAGACCTTCAATTACAGCATCTAAGACAGTGCATGTGGGATTAAGAGCTATGATGAATACTTCAGTTTAAAGATACTGTAAAGATTCAGAGGATGAGGGCGATGCATGTAGACCAGAAAGGTAGGAAAGCCTTGTAAAGAAGCCATGCTGTGAAGGAGAGAAGATTCTGCTGGTGTGGAGACAGAGAGAAGATGGATCGCACGATGCAGTTGCAAAGGTGGGACTGCCTGGTGTTTGAGGCACTGGGAAGGCAAGGTGCTTGCCCGTGGCTGTCACATTAGAGTGGAAGCAATTGCTCTACCGTCCACTTTAGAAATCGTACATTTCATGGTGGCATTTGTCGTCTGATTTCCTTTTCACCTCTTGCCGTTGAACTGAGCTTTTTGAGTCTGAGACATATTTTGCCCTTAAGCGAACACACTCTTTATAAATCATAGGGCCCCCCCTTTCCCTAGGTGGAGACCGAGCACTTCTTGTCTCAGGTATGTGACATTGGCCTCCATTATCCATATTTACTTTGGAACTTTACTACCACAGGTGGAAAAATGAAAGGTAACAGCTTTCTTCATGCCTGTTTTTAGAGGGGTGATGTGGGAAATTAGCTCAGCCAGTGAGGCTGCCCAGTGTGGAGTGGGATGCTGGAGCACTGGATATCAAACTTTGTGGGGAGTGCTGACATTAAGGGCATCTCAGGAGCTCTGCCATTCTGTGATTCGGGGCCTCATAAAGTGCCCTAAAGTCAGCTGGGTGAAGCTCCACTGTCACATCCTCTTCTGCTGTAGAGCATTTCATATCCAGATATCCAGATGTTGCAGTTCCCTGACAAGGTTCTGGATGACAGATGTTCCCTGAATTAAAAAAGAGTATGCCCTGCCTATTTGCTGTTTCATCATCTCAAGGAAGCAGAGAGAGCAATTATTTATTTATCTTCAAAGCAAAATTGCTAACCCTGTATGTTGTCATCTGGGATACAAATTGGATGATTTAAGGGTAATTTGGCTTCTGTGGTAATGTTGGGACTGTAAAATGGATTCGTTCCCAGATTTATGGCTTTGAGTAGGAGGTAGGATACTTTGTCATATAACCTGGTTTCCCTCTCTCTCTTCACCCAGGGAAGGTTTTGTGCTTCTTCTGGCATCTTTACACCCCCAGTACTAGCTTCTCAGATGCCCTGGAGAGGCGAGTGATGCCTGTAAAAACCTGGCTCCTCTTCGCAGTTCCAAATGTCACCAGAAAGGGCAGCAGATAGGATTTTGAGACATCACATAGAAGATGTTATTCTACCTGCATCTGCTCACAAAAGGGACAAGCTGGTCGTTGGAGACATCATTTTGCACATTAACTCTGATATAAGTGTGGGACCTTGCTCTGGGGCAATGGTGGAGGCCCAGTGGACCTAAGAATGGATGGATTTTGTTTTTTTACTTGCAGAAAAATCTGGGAAAGCATGCAGAAACGATCACTTTTGGAAGAAAAGTGTTCTGATTGAGTCTTTAACAAGCAGACATGTCATTTCACATTGGAAATCATTTCCCCTTTCCTGAATATTTCTCCTCCTACATTTCCATGACACCATCCTACCCCTGTTGACATCCTACTTCTCCATCCATCTCAGCCTCCTCTTTCTCGGCCCTTCCCAGGGCACAGGTGTTCCTTCAGGGGTGCTTCTTGTCTCTCCCAACCCTCTCTCAGTTTCTTCAGCTTCTTCCATAGCCTCAACTATCATCAGCCCTTAAGTGAACACCTGAGCTTAATGATCCTTAATTCTGAAATTCTATCGTTTATCCACTAAATCCCAAACCAAAACTCAGCGCCTCTCTCCCTATAAGCATGCCTTTTCATTTTTGTTAACCAGTTTCAAGGCTTGTGTTGGGCAGCTGGCTGATTCTGTTGCATTGACTTGTTTTGTTTGATGGGCACACTGCTTTTTTGTTTGAGTTTATAAGTTGATTTTGAACACACATTCTCTAGTTCATCAAAATCTCTACCAATCTTTGACATTTCATACCTGCTACTTGGCATAGTTCTATTCTATGCCTGGACCTGAAGACATTTGAGCTTGGAACTCCAGCCATAGAGGTGTTTTCAGTCTTTCTTTTTCCTTCTCTACTTCATTCCTTTCCCATCACCTGAGCTCAGCAATTCCCAGGATTGCTTGATATTATCTCCTCAGCGTCCACCAAATCTGTGCCATTCTTTCTATTCCTTATGTCACTTAATTACCTGAATGTTTGTAATAGAATCAGAGCTCTGCTCTGCTCATCTGAGGAATTGTTCTGAAAGCTAAGCTGGCAGCAAGTCCCTGATCTAACATTCTTATTAGACTCCACAGCCCCTTTATCTCCCCCTCCCCCTCCACACCCACCCACCCCAACCTCTCCCTCATGGTAACCACTGGTCAATTCTCAGTATCTTTGAGTCTATTGATACTTTGTTCCTTTTGTTTTGCTTTATTTTTATATTTCACAAATAAGTGAACTCACATGGTATTTGCCTTTCTCCTCCTGGCTTTTTCACTTAGCCAGATGTTTTTAAAACTCTTAGGAGAAAACATAGGCAAAAATACCCTAGAGGGTATTTTAATACCTGCTAGGTCCATCCATGTTGTCACAAATGGCAGGATTTCTTTCTTTTTTATGGCTGAATAATATTCCATTGTGTATATGTACCACAGCTTCTTTATCCATTCATCTATTGATGGACACTTAGGTTGCCTCAATATTTTGGCTATAATAAATAATATGGTGAAAAACATAGGGGTACATATATCTTTTTGAATCAGGGATTTTGTTTTCTTCAGGTAAATTCCTAGAAGTAGAATTACTGGGTCAAATGATATTTCTATTTTTAGTTTTTTGAGGACCCTTCATTCTGCTTTCCACAGTGATTGGATCAAATTTACATTTCTACCAGCAGTGTGGTAGCTTTCCCTTTTCTTCATATCCTCGCCAAGCTTGTTATTTCTTGTCTTGTGGATAGTGGCCATTGTAACTGGTGTGAGGTGATGTCTCATTGTGGTTTTGATTTGTATTTCCCTGGTAATTAGTGACATGGAGCATCTTTCTATGTGCCTGTTGGCCATCTGTATTTCTTCTTTGGAGAAATGTTTGTTCGGGTCCTCCAACCATTTTTCAATCAGCTTATTTGTTTTTTGGGTGTTGAGGCATGTGAGTTCTTTATATACCTTGGATGTTAAACCTTTATCGGATTAATTGTTTATGAACATATTCTATGTTCTTAATATATTCAAACGTTTGCTCTGCTAATGGGGTCCTTTGCTGTATGGAAGCTTTCTAGTTTGATGCGGTCCCACTTGTTTATTTTTCATTTTGTTTCCTTTGCCTGGGGAGATGTGTTCAGAAAAAAATTGCTCATGCTTGTGTTCAATAGATTTTTGCCTATGTTTTCTCCTAAGATTTCTATGGTTTTATGTCTTACATTTAGGTCATTGACCCATTTCAAGTTTACTTTTGTGTATGGAGTTAGACAGTAATGCAGTTTCATTCTCTTGCATGTAGTTTTCCCAATACCAGTTATTGAAGAGGCTGTCTTTTCCCCATTGTATATTCATGGCTCCTTATCATATATTAATTGACTATATATTCATGGGTTTATATCTGGGTTCTCTATTCTGTTCTGTTGATCTATAGGTCTGTTCTTGTGTCAGTACCTTCTGTTTTGATTACCATAGCTTTGTAATATAGCTTGAAGTCAGGGCACATAGTAGTCCTAGGTCTGTTCTTCTTTCTCAGGGTTACTTTGGCTGTTTGGGGTCTTTTGTTGTTCCATATGAATTTTAAGATTATTTGTTTTAGTTCATTGAAGAATGCTGTTGGTATTTTGATAGGGATTGCATTGCATCTGTAAATCGCTGTGGACAAGATGGCCATTTTGACAATATTAATTCTTCCTAACCATGAGCGTGGGATAGATTTCTAAGACTTCACATTTTCAACTGAATTAAGTCAATTTGCTTCATTCTGACATTAGAGTGAATCCCTGGAATCTCCCCCTCAGTGGTCCCAGCTATGATTTGTCTATTTTCAATTTCTCTCATTCTTGAGCCCAAGAAGATTGCTCACAGCTTTCTTAGATAACCTGAGCTTTCCTACCTCTGCTGTGGTCTTCCCTTTCTAGCTCTGTTTATTGACACTCTATCTATTCTTCATGGAAGACTCACATGCATATGGGAGCAGGGCAGACAAAACGAAGGAATGAAGCAGACCAGGTGTTTGGTGCAACAGGGGTGGGTGGGGACTGTAGAAAACTGAAGAGATGTGGTTTAAAGGGACAACCATGATTCTGCTCTAGGAATGATTGCCTGGCTGGAATGCAGACCTAGAATCTTCAGATCTTCTGGTTTTTCAAGAGAGGCCAGGATTCCAGATCTTTATAAACAATATTCCAATTTCACTGGCACAAATTTACAGAAAATACTTAAAAAATATCACATGAGCTGACAGTAACCTATAGGCCCCATTTAACCTGCAGGTTGCCATTGGCAGCTCACAATCCAGCCATGTACAAGAATTTATCTGATTATCCCTCATCACACATCCTCCCTTCTTCCTCTGACACCACAAAGCCCCTCACCTGTCCTGTTCTGTGGCACTTATCTATTTTGTATGTGGGTGATTGCTTATCACACAACCTCCTTGAAAATTGAGACTGGATCCTGCTCAACTCTTTAAATCTCAAAGTCAGCCAGAAACTGGAACACCACATTCAGCATGTTTTAGTAGGTGATCACCTTGCATTATAAACTTCTAATAATTAGGACCCAATAATGGGACGGACTAGACCTATTAGGTGATAGAAATGTATATAAACTCCCCCATCCTATTCATCCACCAATATTTTGTATTTGCTGTTGATACACCGTTGGCCCAGGAATGCCCCCTTAGTCTAGGTAGGAATTCTACTGCTTAGGGAAATGCTTCACATTCAGTTTTTCCCCAAGTCTATAAACTTTTTCTAGTTCACCTAGATTCTGGATTTTTATAGAGAGAAAATTAGGTTTGAAAATTCCATTTTCCAGCTTTATCATTATGGACAGGGCTTGTTCTTCCTCTCATAAGACCGGTACCCCACTGCCACCCCCTTACCAAAAGTTCACATTAAGCCACTTTGCTTTTACAAGGACCTGCATTAACACCTGTTTTGCTAACCGAAAGAAATCTGAAGAGGTCTCTCACTCTCATGAAGAAGGGGAGAAGCAACATGGTGTTCAGTGTTTGTTTTGCAATGAGACTTGAGAAAGGCAGCTCGCACCCCTAGCAGGGAGAGCGGTCCTGCCAATCTCCTTCCCTAGGAGCCATACTCAGGCTCTCAGCATCAAACTTCCAGAGCTTTGAGCTGTATCTGTAAGCATTTGTGCTTTATCTCGATTTCTTTTGTTTATCTGTTAGCAATATGTGTTCTTAGATATTAGAAAGGCCTAAGAGATTTTGTTTTTTGAGTCTGGGCATGCTCAAAAATCTTTCTATGTAAATTATTGGTAATGGCTTTTTCACTTTATACCATTTCCGCTTACCAAAGCTTTCACGGGACTGCTCTGTTTTTGGATAGCAGGAGAAACCTGAATACTTTCTGGTGGGGAACTAAAGGGTTAAAGCACAATGTGTTATGAAACAGTCTTAAAATGTGCTTCTTATTAGGGGTTTAGGTTTGGGATTTTTTTTCCATGTTAGCTTTCAATATTTAGAACATTTTAGGATCTTGAAACCCAGAACTGGAGGTTTTTTGAGGTGAACCTAGGAAGAATCCATTTTCTGCTTCTTTGCTCTGTTTTTCATGAAATGAAAAATGAGGATATAAGGTCAAACTTGAGTGCTTTGTATTAACGTTAAGATTCAGTAAAATCTCCTGTCTTATAAAGTACAGAAAAAGAAAAGGGAAGATTTCTGTGGAAAAGGGGAAAAAAACCCAACAGGTGAAGGGTGCTGTTGACAGAGGGTGGCTGCACACAGCCCCCGAGCCCCATTTCAGGTGGCCGGCCAAAACTGAGAAATGGAAAAGCAACGTAAACCACGGTGTTTGCTTGGGCTGTGAAATTCCTTGCGGTTACCCCAATGCCAAGTTAACAGCTGAGAGAAACCTGAAAATAATCAAATGTGATTGACTACGCTTTGGGAAACATAACAAGGTCTGCTGAAACTAGTACAAAAATAACATAACATATAACAGCCCCAACAATAATCACAGTGTTGAGCCCAGGTCATGTTGTGTTAAAAAACTCAGGTATTCCTCATTAATTTGGTTTTGGGGCTGCATTTGCTGGGAAGTCTTGCTGTGTGTATGTGTGTGTGCATGCGTGTGGGTGTGTGTGAAAGCACACTCACACTGTGCATACTTATTAGGAGCTCAGTTACTGTGGTTGACAAGCAGAAAGCTAGAGCCTGTAACTGATTTATAGAGTATTTCTTTCTCTTAATTGACCAGCCCTGGTACAAATCCCATTTTGTGAGTGTGGAGGCTTTTGCATAAACATCAATCCCGGTGGATCTTTTGGTTAAAGTCAAATTTTGTTCCTTTTACATTCTTTGTCCCCACCCCCATTTCCTAGGGCACTTTACAAAGACTGAATCCTTTAACTTAAGTTCTTTTTTTTCCCGAGCTGCCTCCTTTTGAGTCAGACTATTTTGCTTACGGAGGATTAGGTGTAGATTTCCTTCAATAGCCAGCTTTGTTGCAAACATCCCTAGCCATGCTTCTTTCATTGTGTAAAGGTGGAATAACCAGGTTTCAGAAAGAAATGAGGAGTTTTCTGGGAATCTAGTTAGTGAAAACAAACATTCTTTTTAAGGTGCTGACAGGATAGAGGAGCTCCAAAAATCTTCTATTGTTGGGTTACACCACTTGAGGTAAACCCATGCGGTAGTTGGGATACAAGGTGAGAGGGGCCATGCTTTGTGTTACCTCTTAAAACCCAAGCTCAGACCAGCACCCTGCCCCTGTCACTCACGTGCATTTTCCAGATCAAATCACATGGGCAAACTCAACACCCATGAGGAGGGGAAATATTTCTAGCCTCTAACAGGAAGAACAGCAACGTCCCATGATAAAGTACATGGATACAGGGATGAGTCATAAATTGTGGCCACCAGTCCATCCATCACTGGGTCATTCCCTACAGAGAATGTGGAGGGATGACATCAAGAGAGGGAAGGGATTCAAGGCAAGCAAAGAAAGGTCTTCATGGGATGACAGCACCATTTATAATTTGTCTTGCATACTGCAAGTGCTTGTAAAGGTCCTTGATACATAAGGTTGTGGATATGAAGGGAAGTTCTGGGTGACTTTTACAGGGCAGAGTTTCCAGCTCATGTGTATATCTGTGGAGAACTGCTTCTCATATTTGACAGGAGTGGCCCTTCCCATCTTTGGCAAAAGGAAGAAAAAGGCTGTACTGATCATCACATCTGGTGTCGCACAAGACAGGCGGCACATCAAGCATGCCACCAGCTCTTAGAGATGCGCTCATGAATGCCTGGTGCAGCTCACTGGATGCTCACACACATAACACAGCTTCCACCCTTCAAGCTTGCTCTTGGTGTTCATTCTAATTCTTCTTTGCAAAACGATGTTGGAATTATGAGGGTTACACCATGGGCCCTCGCATCCTTTATGGATGTTCTGGTTATCTATTACTATCTAACAGATACCCTAAAAGTTAGTGGCATAGAACACTGTTATGCTTATGGTTTCTGTGGGTCAGGAATTCAGACAGGGTTTGTCTCTGTTCCATGACGTCTGGGGCTTCAAATGGAAGACTCAAGAACTGGGGGTGATTGGCAGCTGGAGGATAGAGGCGTCTGAAGGTTCTGTCACTCCTGTGCTTGGTGGTTGTGGGCTGCTGTCTGAGACCTTAATCCCTGGGACTGTTGGATGTGACGTCCACACATTCCTTCTCTGTGCGGTCTGGCCATTCACTCTGCACTGGCTGGTTTCTAGGGTGAGCGTCACAAGACAGAGCCAGGTGGAAGCCATAGTGCCTTGTCCCACCTCCTCGGGACCATGCAGTGTCCCTTCCGCAGTATTCCCGAGGCAGTAACAAAGGCCCACCAGTGTCCAGTGGAGGGGAAGAGATTCTAACTTTCGATGGCAGAACATTGGGAGTCCCAAACATTGATGCAGCAATTTTTCAGACAATACAATTTGCCGGCGTGTTACCTGGCCGCAGCAATACACATCCCTTCCACGTACTCTCCCTTCCCCCGGAAGCCCTGAAGCTTACCTGATATGGCACCGGACTCAGGCTCGAGACCCAGGGCCAGGGCCGGGAAGGGCACGATGCCGGAATGGCCATCCTGGGGCAGGCTTACCTTTGATCACACCCAGGGAAACCACCTGCACGCCCTGCCCTCAGACCCCCGAGGTTCACGCATTGGTTAGTCCCCTGTGGGGGAGATGCATCACCCAAGTGGGGCTGTCTGCCAAAACTCAACACAGGCTCCAGGTGAGGGCAGCATTCACACTCTCTCTCCAGGGAACTGGAGTGAAAACCTGGTCCAGGGCAGAAAACCGGCTGGGGGCAGACCACACATATTAGGGGACAGTTAGGGAGGCTTAGGTCACATGGTCTGTGGTTGCCTCACGGACCTAGGGAACTCTGAGATACAGGAGCGGTAGAGACACCCAGTGAAGCCAGGCTAGAGCGGGACTGGGATGCTCAATGCCAGCCGCGTACAGGACGGAGGGCAAGGCGAGCGCACGGGGGCTGATGCTTCGCTCCGATCAGTGGTAATTTTATCCTGCTGTGTGGTTTAAGTGGGTCTGCTGGGTGTGTCAGTTCTCCAGCTTTATAACAGAATTTACTAGGTGACCGAACTCCATGAAGATAGCTTAAAAAGGCATTAAAGAGTTTCCCTGACTCAGGCTCAAGAGTAAAGACACTACTTCCCCTTCAAATAGGATCCTCTGCTGTCAATTTTTCTAACTTATCAATAATCAAACGTTTCTAAAACCACCTAAGTAGAATCAAAGAATCTTGACAAAGCCCTCAATGATCATTAAACAAGGGGTTGATATAAAGGTTGCAGTGTTCCCCAAGAAAGCACATGGGTTTACATGTCAGTGTGTATGTAAAAAGATTTAAGATAATTTCAAAAACTATATCCCTCTTACGATGTTTCTTATGTCTGGAGGAAGACCGAGTGCCCCTCATCCCTTTTAATATGTTCCATCTGACGGGCTGTTATTGGGTCAGGCAAGGGAGAGCCATGTTACCTTGGTGAGGTCTTTAAGCAAATCACACCATTAAGCAAAGTCACAATGTAGTCATAGTGTTTCTCTGGCCTTTTGCTGTCCAGTTCTATTTTTTGCTGTGTTCTGTGTTCACCAATTTCAGGGACCCTAAATGCCAAGGCTTCTTGTCTCATCGAGATTCAACCTACTTATCACAGAGAAAAGAGAATGTTATTATGGACAGTCCTTGGTAGTATCCATACATTAAAAGAAGCACACACATGGTGGGTAATGCTTAAGAATCTGACGTATTTGTTAGTAATGCAATTTTAGGTAGCGGTAGAGGAGATGTGTTATCTTTCTGCTTTTCCTCAAATCACAAGCTATAGGCAACTGCTCCTAGGCTGTGGTGCTCTGATGGCAGACTTTGCTTTTCTCCGTGTTTATCTTCTTTCTCTCTCCTTTTTTGTTTTTATTTGTTTGGGAAGGAAAAAAGACATTATTAAAGCTTTCTGGTGCTACTTTTCTCATCAGCTCTTAGGAAGGTTGGAAATATAAAAAAGATTACATGTATAATAATAGGACTTTTAGTTGACAAATTTTAGTAGGCAAGATACGGCACATTTCTCTCTTTCCTTCCAACCAATGTAATTTGAACTGTGAGGGCCCATCTTCCTGGCTGGCAGGATATTTAGCTTCAGTCATTCATGAGACTCATACTCTCACTAGGTCTTTCCAGGGCCTTAGATGGTGTCAAGCCATGGGGGGACTCAATCCTCCTGTATGCTTTGTCCCTGTGCTCATGGTCCCCCAAGGTCCAATGGCTCTGCTACCATTCACTTTGGGAGCAAAGGACAGTTTGCCAATGCTATGAACCTGAGAGCTGAGGATATGGTTTTCCTGGGAGCTCCACAGTGAGGCTGTGCCATCTGTGGGGAACTTTCAGGAGCCGAGTACCAGTCCCCACTGCTCAGGCCACCCGCCCCTGGGCCCATCTCTTTCTGTGTGATTTCTCTTCTCCTCTTGTACTTGTTACTACCTCCTCAACCAACTTAGACTTTTGAAACCAAAATCCAGGGCAGGAATCATGTTGCAAAATCTCTGCTTTCCAACCAGAAGCATTCTTCTGTCTGCTTGACTTTGGAAAGGGACAGGAGACAATGTGAAGAAAGACAGAAATAGTAATATTTCAAAAAGGCAATCATTCTGAAGATGACCCTGAGATTTGCTTTGTTGGGAAGTGTCCTCCCTGCCATCAACCTGTACACAATGATGAAGTTATTGTCTTCCACGAACATTTTATCTCAGATAAACTATAGCCATGTCCTACAGAGGCCAAAGGAAATGTTTGCAAGTACAGATTTGCATCTTCAGAGAATTTCATGCTCGCCTCTGTCATAGTGGGAGGTGGGTTGGAGGGGTTGGCATTTTCAACTGCCTGCATCGACCTGGAGTTGCTAAAGCTGGGTGATTGCCCAAGGGGATAGTTTTACCATATTTTATTAAGTTTTCACAGCTAGTAAGATTCAAATTTATTCCTCCTTGCTCAGCTCCCTTTTATCCACTCTGATTTAGGGATGAAAATTGTAAGCCTGTTTTTCCTTCCTTATCAATAAGATATATATATATATATATAGCATTATCTTTATAACTCCATTCTCATCTATCATCTATCTATTTATCTATATCTGTCTATCATCTTTCTATATATAATTTATATAATTATAAATAAGATGTAATTATACTTTATAAGTATATATATTTTATAAGCACACACACACACACACACACATATATATATATATACAATATAATAACAAAATTACATGTATGCAATTTTTTTAACCTTAGTAACACTTTTTGGATATGAGTTTCTCAAGGTGGCTTCTCAAGAACTGGGTTCTCTCTGTGTTCCATTCTTCGCAACAAAGAGAGGCTGCCTGGCAGTGGTCACAGCCAGTCGGCCCAGGCTCTAATCCCCATTCCACCACTTGCTTGCTCTGTGATTTTGAGCAATTGGTTCAGTCCCTGTGCTTCATTTTTCTTATCTGTAAAGTGAGAACAGTGATAACAGTACCTATTGTGTTGGGAAGTGGTGATAATGGGGTGAGCTAATACATACATCATGCTGGAAACAGTGCTTGGCATAGAGCATGCACATGTAGGAGGTGATAACAATTATCCTTGAGCCATCTCTGTTATTTGGTTTATATTTAAAAATATATATAAATGTAATAAGATTTTGGAGATATAAATAATTGTCTCACTCTTCTGCTAAAAACAAACACACAAGCAAAACAAAGCTCAAAGGTTTCTCCTTTTACCAAGCAAGTCCAAATTCATGATCAGTTCATTAAAAGCCCTCCACAGCCTGGCTTCAACTCCCACTCTGGCTCCTTAACACCTCCTCAACCCCTTCTTTAAACTCCAGTCACACTAGACTTCTGTTCACACTTGTCCTTCCCCAAACAAATCATATATATTGATTTCTCTCTGCCCTTCCTGGTGCCACCCCACTGTAAGAGTGCATTTCTCTGCCTGTTAAAAGCTTTTCATTTCTAAAGGTTTTATAGGGCATCTCCTTTGTGAGGTCTTCTGCTTTCCCCAAGTCAGAGGGAGTCACTATCATCTTTAGCCTGATAATACTTAAATAAACAAGCAAAAACCATAGTTACATTTTGGCATTTAATTTCTTCTATCCCTTTTTTTACAATTGGTTGTATATTTGTATTTCTCACTGTAATCGAGACCACAATAGTTTTTTCTATTGCAGTTTTGCCAATTTTTTAGCATCAGGATTTTCAAACACATAGGGAAGTTGAAGAAATAGAACAAGGAATGCAATGCAAAAACCCACTACTTGTATTCGACATTTTTTATCATGTTACCACGTTTACATTACGAGATATGTACTTCATTTCCACTGAGCCTCTCCAATGTAAGTGTGAGACATCATTTCACTTTTCCCTAGGTGCTTCAGCCACAGCTGAGTATCATTAGGAAAATCAGTAGTGATTCTCTAGGGTCACCTAACACATGGTACATCTTCAGTTTCCCCAGCTGAGAGAAGACCAGGTCTCCATTCCTATTTCTATCACGATGGAGAGTATCACTTTCTATTGCATTGAAGAATATGTGTGCTGCTGATGTCATTATGAGGCATTTTCTTTCAGACAGTAGCCTTTCTATGACACTTTGGGAGTTGCTTCTCCAGGCCTTCTTAGCTTTAGTTTTGATCCTGTCTCTCTGTGTCTCTCTTTTCCCCCTCAAACATTCTGATGTGCTAGGAATGAGATGAAATGATTTCATGTAGAGAGGGGAATTATAGGAAGATTGAATTGCATTTTTTTTCTCCTGACACAGCCATCTTATGCTCGTTTCTGAGTTCTTGCATTTTATGTAAAGTCACAGTCCTGGAGCTGTGACAACATTATCAACTCTATCTGGGGATTGGTTATTAAGCCAGTGGATTAGTGGATATTTTGCTTCTCTTGTTTTGTTCTGTCTGCCTCCAGGCCGTTTCACTGACTGCTGGTGAAAATCAAAAGAAAGGAAATTGAATATACATTCCCTTGCTTTTAGCAGCTCTGGTCAAAGATGGGGTGGTGGTTGAGTTTCAGGCTACATTTAAGTTTGTGGATTATGACTGAATTTTCCTTTCTCAGAATCTCCCTATTGCCATTTGTAAGACTCATCAAATGTTACTTACTTTTAATAAAAAAAGTGCATTAAGGAATTTAAAGAGGTTGTGTCAGTACAAGAAATTATTTTTATAAGAACTGTCAGTCAGGAGCTGCTGTAGGCAATAATGGGACAGAAATGGAGTCTGTCATGGCTCACCGACCCCCTTCTCAATTTGACATGCCCAGAGCTAAGTCCAGTTCTTTAGTTAGGAAAATAATTCATTCCCCTGTCACTATTTGTTTTTTCATTTTCACGACTTTGTAAATTTTTAGGAAGTGCTGTAAGTCAATCCAAAATATATTAGAATTATTGAAAACATGCATTTATATCTTCCTGGGTAACCTAGTAAAAATGGATATTTTTTGTTGTGTTGTATTATTTGTAAAAGCAAAGCTTGCTATCATGCTCTGTACTATTGAATTATTGACTCTGAAACTCTTGTCTTAGTTTACTGAGACATAAGCTCTGGAATAAAAAGTGCTGAAGTACTTTGAGATTAACTTAGTCTCAGACAGTCTATCCCAGGAGAAATGTAGTCATTGTTGATATTTACTCAGTTCAGAAAAACAAAATGAGTGGCTACTATGACAGAAAAGGGAAATGGCAGTAGAAAGAAGCATGAAAAAAAACCCCAAGATTTATTTAATCCAAGTATATATGCTAAGTAAATGCACATCAAAGAATATAGTCTCTATCACATTTTTTTTTTTTGTTTTCTTTAGCTCTCTTTCCAAGACATGAAAGGAACATTACTGGTTAGTCACATGTTCACTGTCAGTCTGCCCCTCTTGAGTGTAAGCCCAGGAAGCAGATGCTGTCTTTCTTGTTTATTACTGTACCTGGTCAGAGAGGGCCTGGCTCATAGCCCCTGCTCACCAACTGTCTGTTGAGTGAATGGATGACTGGATGATGACAGGTGTAACTAGACAGTTTTTTATCCTAACCAGCTCAGTGATTAAATGAGTCTCTATTAGAATTAGTTAAGGTAGTTCTTAAGTATGGCTCAGGGTCCTTTTTTAGTTCAAAACTTCATTTTTCCCATCAGAGGCGTTTAAGATGGTGGCGTGAGTAGGGTGGCAGAAATCTCCTCTCAAAACCATATATATTTTGAAAATACAGCAAATAGAAATATTCCTAAAAGAGAGACCAGAAGATATAATACAACAGCCAGGCTACATCTACATCTGCGAGAACTCAGCATCTCACGAAAGGGTAAGATACAAAGCCATGACCTGGTGGGACCCAAGCACTCCCCCCACCCCAGCTCACTGGTGGGAGGAAAAGAATCAGAGTGGGGAGGGAGTGGAAGCACAGGACTATTAAATAACCAGCCCTAGTAATTTGCACAGAGAGCGCAGACACACATCTCATGGTGTACTGGTTATTAGAGAAACAGAAAAGTAAAATCCGAGATGGAGACTGAAGGCAGGTCCCCACAGCCGGCTCCCCTGGGACAAAAGAAAAGCCAGAGCTTTAAAAGTTTTAAAGGGACAGGGGTTTAACAGGTGGGCAAAATTGTCCTGGCACACTCAACCCAGCAGGCTGGGAATCTTGAGGAACTTCAGGTGCCCTAACCCCCTGGGTGGCAATGCAGCTCCGAGGCCCCTCACAGTGATAAGCAGCCTGCCGTTCATTTCCCCACCTCTGGCACTGCAAGCAAACTGGCTGACCCATCACTGAGGCAGACCAGCCAGGGAGCAGCCCTGCCCACAGCAACCACACAGAGTCTTCTTCCAGAATGCAGCTAACCTGGCCAGACCCAGAGGCTGTTGCCTAATGTACACCTGCCCGGCACAGGCAGAGGAAGCTGGCACAAGGTCTGGAAGGCACAAAGGAGTGCTGTTCTCACAGGAGAACATACCTGGCACATCTGTGACCCCCCGCAATGCCCTGGGCTATCCCGAGGGCCACTCCACACATGGCAGCACAGGGGATTAACTCAGAGACTGCTTCCTGTGAATGGGTAACTGGCACAGGCAGCAGAGAAGATCAACATGACCAGCAAGGAGGAAGGGACTTTTCTTTCCCAGCTGACACATGTGCCACCTGCTGGTGATCACTTCTATCACCATGAAAAGACAGAAGAATCTGGGCCAGTCAAAAATCACTCAAACAACCCCAGAGAGAGGGCCTGGCAAGATAGATATAACCAATCTCCCTGAAAAAGAATGCAAAATAAAAGTCATAACCATGCTGATGGTCCTGCAGAGAAATATGCAAGAACTAAGGGTTGAAGTCTGGAGAGAGATAACAGAAATAAAACAATCAATAGAAGGATTTAAGAGCAGACTGGATGAGGTGCAAGAGACTGTTAATAGAATAGAAATCAGAGGACAGGAATACAGAGAAACTGAAGCAGAGAGAGATAAAAGGATCTCTAGGAATGAAAGAATATTAAGAGAATGGTGTGACCAATCCAAGCAGAATAATATTTGCATTATAGGGGTGCTAGAAGAAGAATAAGAGAGAAAAAGGGATAGAAAGTGTCTTTGAAGAAATAATTGCTGAAACTTCACCAAGCTGGGGAAGGAAATAGCCTCTTAGAGCATGGAAGCCCACAGACCTTCCAACACAAGGGACCCAAGGAGAACAACAGGAAGACATACAACAATTAAAATGACAAAGGTCAAAGACAAGGGCAGGGTATTAAAGGCAGCCAGAGAGAGAAAAAAGATCACCTATGAAGGAAAACCCATCAGGCAATCATCAGAATTCTCAGCAGAAACCTTACAGGCCAGAAGGAAATGGCATGATATATTTAATGCAATGAAACAGAAGGGCCTTGAACCAAGAATACTACATCCAGCAAGATTAACATTTAAATTTGAAGGAGAGATTATTAAACAATTTCCAGATAAGCAAAAGTTGAGGGAATTTGCATCCCACAAACCACCCCTACAGGGTATTTTAATGGGACTGCTCTAGACGAAAGCTCTCCTAAGACTAAATATATGCCACCAGAGAAAATAAAATCACAGCAAAGAAAGCAGATCAACCAAATACTAACTAAAGGCAAAATATAAAATCAACTATCCACAAAAGCAGTCAAAGGAAACACAAAAGAGTACAGAATAAAGCACCTAACATATAAAGAGTGGAGGAGGAAGAATAAGAAGGGAGAGAAATAAACAATCATCAGACTGTGTTCATTATAGTGTAATAAGTGAGTTAAAGTTAGACAGTTAGGTAATAAAGAAGCTACCCTTGAACCTTTGGTAACCATGAGTCCAAAGCCTGCAATGGCATTAAGTACACATATCTATCAATAATCACCCTAAATGTAAATGGACTGAATGCAGCAGTCAAAAGACAAAGAATAAGAGAATGGATAAAAAAGCAAGACGCATCTATGTGCTGCTTACAAGAGACTCAACTCAAACCCAAAGACATACACAGACTAAAAGTCAAGGGATGGAAAAACATATTTCATGCAAACAATAGGGAGAAAAAAGCAGGAATTGCAGTACTTGTATCAGACAAAATAGAGTTCAAAACAAAGAAAGGAACAAGAGATAAAGGACATTACATAATGATAAAGGGGTCAGTCCAACAAGAGGATAAAACCATTATAAATATATATGCACCCAACACAGGAGCACCGACATATGTGAAACAAATATTAACAGAATTAAAGGAGGAAATAGAATGCAATGTTTTCATTTTAGGATATTTCAACACACCATTCACTCTAAAAGGACAGATCAACTGGACAGAAAATAAATAAGGACACAGAGGCACTGAACAACACACTAGAACAGATGGACCTAACAGACATCTATAGAACTCTACATCCAAAAGCAACAGGGTACACATTCTTCTCAAGTGCACATGGAACATTTTCAAGAATAGACCACATATGAGGCCACAAAAAGACCCTCAGTAAATTCAAGAAGATTGAAATTCTACCAACCAACTTCTCAGACCACAAAGATATAAAACTAGAAATAAATTGTACAAAGAAAAAAAAAAAGGCTCACAAACACATGGAGGCTTAACAACATGCTCCTGAATAATCAATGGATCAATGACCAAATTAAAACAGAGAGCAAGCAATATACAGACACAAATGAAAACAACAGCACAAAGCCCAAACTTCTGTGGGATGCAGCAAAGGCAGTTCTAAGAGGAAAGGATATGGCAATCCAGGCCTATTTAAAGAAGGAAGAACAATCCCAAATGAATAGTCTAAAGTCACAATTATTGAAACTGGAAAATTGGAAAAAGAAGAACAAATGAGGTCCAAAGTCAGCAGAAGGAGGGACATAATAAAGATCAGAGAAGAAATAAATAAAATTGAAAAGAATAAAATAATGGAAAAAATCAATGAAACCAAAGCTGGTTCCTTGAGAAAATAAACAAAATAGATAAACCTGTAGCCAGACTTATTAAGAAAAAAGGAGAATCTACACACATAAACAGAATCAGAAATGAGAAAGGAAAAATCATGATGGACACCACAGAAATACAAAGAATTATTAGAAAATACTATGAAAATCTATATGCTAAAAAGCTGGGAAACCTAGTAGAAATGGACAACTTTCTAGAAAAATATAACCTTCCCAGACTGACCAAGGAAGAAACAGAAAATCTAAACAGACCAATTACCAGCAATGAAATTGAAGAGGTAATCAAAAAGCTACCCAAGAACAAAACCCCTGGGCCAGATGGATTTACCTCAGAATTTTATCAGACATATAAAGAAGACATAATACCCATTTTTCTTAAAGTTTTCCAAAAAATAGAAGAGGAGGGAATACTTCCAAACTCATTTTATGAAGCTAGCATCACTCTAATACCAAAACCAGGCAAGACCCCACAATAAAAAAAAATTACAGACCAATATCCCTGATGAATGTAGATGCAAAAATACTCAACAAAATATTAGCAAACCAAATTCAAAAATACATCAAGAGGATCATACACCATGACCAAGTGGGATTTATCTCAGGGATGCAAGGATGGTACAACATATGGAAATCCATCAACATCATTCACCACATCAACAAAAAGAAAGACAAAATCCACATGATCCTCTCCATGGCTGCTGAAAGTGCATTTGACAAAATTCAACACCCATTCATGGTAAAAACTCTCATCAAAATGGGTTTAGAGGGCAAGTACCTCAACATAATAAAGGCCACATATGACAAACCCACAGCCAACATCATACTTAACAGTGAGAAGCTGAATGCTTTTCACCTACGATTGGGTACAAGGCAGGGATGCTCACTCTCCCCACTTTTAATGAACATAGTACTGGAGGTCCTACCCATGGCAATCAGACAAAACAAAGAAATAAAAGTCATCCAGATTGGTAAGGAAGAAGTCAAACTGTCACTATTTGCAGATGACATGATATTGTACATAAAAAACCCTAAGGACTCCACTCCAAAACTACTAGAACTAATATCTGAATTCAGCAAAGTTGCAGGATACAGAATTAATACACAGAAATCTGTTGCTTTCCTACACACTAATGATGAACTAGCAGAAAGAGTAATCAGGAAAACAATTACATTCACAATTTCATCAAAAGAATAAAACACCTAGGAATAAACCTAACCAAGGAAGTGAAAGATGTATACCCTGAAAACTACAAGGCACTCTTGAGAGAAATTAAAGAGGACACTAACAAATGGAAATTCATCCTATTTTCTTGGCTAGGAAGAATTAATATTGTCAAAATGGCCATCCTGCCCAAAGCAATCTACAGATTCAATGCAATCCCTATCAAAATACTAACAGCACTCTTCAACAAACTGGAAAAAATAGTTCTAAAATTCCTATGGAACCACAAAAGACCCCAAATAGCCAAAGCATTTCTGAGAAGGAAGAATAAACCAGGGGGGATCTCGCTTCCCAACTTCAAGCTCTACTACAAAGCCACAGTAATCAAGACAATTTGGTACTGGCACAAGAACAGACCAACAGACTGGTGGAACAGAATAGAGAGTCCAGATATTAACTCAAACATATATGGTCAATTAATATATGACAAGGGAGCCATGGATATACAATGGGAGAAATGACAGCCTCTTCAACAGCTGGTGTTGGCAAAACTGGGCAGCTACATGTAAGAGAATGAAACTGGATCATTGTCTAACCCCATATATATTTGAACTGATTGTTTATAGTTCATATTGCATGATCAAAACCAAAAGGTTCAGTGATGACTGCCCTTGTACTGTTCACCATGTAAGAACTTATTCACTATGTAAGAATTTGTTCACCATGTAAGAACTTGTTCGTTATGCTTCAGAAGATTGGAGACTGACCAAAATTAGGCTTGGGGTGAATTAATGATTGTACATTGAGCATTGACTCCCCTATACAGAATTTTATTGTTGTTAACAACCATTTGATCAATAAATATGAGAGATGCCCTCTCAAAAAAAAAAAAAGTAAATTAGAAATGGATCAAAGACCTGAATGTAAGTCATGAAACCATAAAACTCTTAGAAGAAAACATAGACAAAAAACTCTTGGACATAAACATGAGCAACGTCTTCATGAACATATCTCCCCAGGCAAGGGACACAAAAGCAAAAATGAACAAGTGGAACTATATCATTCTGAAATGCTTCTATAGAACAAAGTACACCATCTATAGAACAAAAAGGCACCCTACAGTATGGGAGAATATATTCATAACGTCATATCTAATAAAGGGTTGACATCCAAAATATATAAAGAGCTCATGCACCTCAACAAAAAAAAGCCAATAATCCAATTAAAAAATGGGCAGAAGGTCTGAACAGATACTTTTCCAAAGAAGAAATTCAGATGTCCAACAGGCACATGAAAAGATGCTCCACATCGCTAATCATCAGAGAAGTGAGAATTAAAACCACAATGAGATATCACCTCACACCAGTTAGGATCGCCACCATCCAAAAGATAAACAACAACAAATGTTGGTGAGGTTGTGGAGAAAGGGGAACCCTCCTACACTGCTGGTGGGAATGTAAATTAATTCAACCATTGTGGAAAGCAGTATGGAGGTTCCTCAAAAACTCAAAATAGAAATACCATTTGACCCAGGAATTCCACTCCTAGCAATTTACCCTAAGAATGCAGGATCCCAGTTTCAAAAAGACATATGTACCCCTATGTTTATTGCAGCACTATTTCCAATAGCCAAGAAATGGAAGCAACCTAGTGTCCATCAATGGATGAATGGATAAAGAAGATGTGGCACATATACACAATGTAATATTATTCAGCCATAAGAAGAAAACAAATCCTACCATTTGCAACAACATGGATGGAGTGAATGGGTATCATGCTCAGTGAAATAAGCCAGGTAGAGAAAGAAAAGTGTGAAATGATTTCACTCATCTGTGGAGCATAAGAACAAAGAAAAAAACTGAAGGAACAAAACAGCAGCAGACTCACAGAACCCAAGAATGGACTAACAGTTACCAAAGGGAAATGGACTGGGGAGGATGGGTGGGAAGGGAGGGATAAGGCAGAAAAAAGGGACATTATGATTAGCATAGGGGGTGGGCACAGGGAAGGCAGTATAGTACAGAGATGACAAGTAGTGACTCTATAGCATCTTACTACGCTGATGGACAGTGACTGTAATGGGGTATGTGGTGTGGACTTGATAATGGAGGGAGTCTAGTAACCATAATGTTGCTCATGTAATTGTACATTAATGATACCAAAAGAAAAAAAATTCATTTTTCCTATTTCGGTGAGAATTTATACCAAGATGTTATTATGTTCAAAGCTCACAGAGTTAGTTATAAGTTTGAAAGCAGCCATCTTTATAAGAACTCATCCCAAGGTTTCCTATGAATGAAAAGTACTCATTGATACTCCTGTCCTTCCAAGCGTCCCAAGACAGGAAGGTTGTTAATAGTAATCTCACTTGAGAGGGTATTTCTGCCCAAATCTGTGCTTTGAGTTCCTCTGAGTTGTGGTGTTACCTGTTTCTACCATGTAGGAAGAAGGGCTGAGAAGCTGAGCATCTCAGGGGACACTGAGAAATCCCCCAGCTTTCCCTAATTGAACTTTCCCATGGAGCTTAATCAGTAGGTCTGGAACACGTAGTATATGAGGCATATCCTGAGTGCTGGGATCTTGACTTAAAGTATGTTGCTGAAAAAATAGTGATGATCTTTAATATTATCCAAGTCATAGATCCTCCTGACCTATAGGTGTCATTATTAAAAAAAGAACCATAGACCTTGAGATGTCTCCAAGGCTGAAGGAAAGTCTAGGTCAAGGTTATTGTGCAGCACTGTCTTTTCCCTCCTCTGTGAGCAGGCACAATATACTTATTAATTTACATGAAAGAGGAAGTTTACACTATTTTTCCCAAGCCTTGTGCTAATGACACAAACGAGTCTATTAAACTGTGAAAGGGTCATACAGTAGAATATTTCATGTGAGATTTTGTTTTTGAAATTTTTACAAGAATATGATTGGTCCTTTTAAAAATTCTGTTCTCACCTAGAGAACATTCAGCTTCCTTGGCAAGGGTTGGCGGTTTCTGGGGTCTCCCTCATCTCTGTTCATCTTAGCAGCTTCCCTTCTCTTCCAGCAGTGGACTCTTCTGAGCTGTTAATTTGGGGGAGTAACCTTGTAGATGACAGAAATGAGCTTCATGGCTTCTCCAGCCTCTTCATCTATAGCCAAGGTCTCACTTTGAACACAAGTGCACATCAAATTGTTCCAAGTCCAGTGATGTATGACACTGTGATTGCTTTTGGTCACAGGATCAATGGGGTCAACAGAAAAGGTATGGCTCCTCTACTGTTTATTTTTCATATTAAGCCCAAGTAATGCTTTAAGATAAAAAGCCCCCTCCTAGATCTCCAGAGCCAAGGAAGCTCCAACAGAGAAATCCGATTCTTGAGAATGGCATTCTTCTTCTGACCCCCAACCACAGCATCCTCCTTCTCTCTCTCACCAAAACAGCACGTCCCTTTATGTCTGCTTCTTGCAGCAGGCTTGGAGATTCCGAATCAGGAAGAACGCGTAAGATGCCAGATTCATAGTCATTTCTCCTGAGAATCATCTGGCTGCCTCTGGAAGCAGGGAGATGGTATCTGGGCACCGTGGTCTCCCTTCCTTCCTGACAAAGGAAGATTCCTTTGTGCATGTCTGCCTAGAGGCACGTAGACCAGATAGGCTGGCTGCGCGCTGTCCAGTTCCGTTGGGGCCATGCTGAGCATGTCTTGGTTTCATAGAGAAAAGGAGAGCTCGGTTTTCATTCTAGTCAGATCCTCATGCAATGTATGGTTCAGACAGATAAGCTGGAAGAATGACAAACAGATGCTTCTTTCCCCAAGTAAGTAACAAGCATGGCTTTCTTATGTGTCTTTTTGATTTATTCACACAATAAGAACTTATCCAGCTCCTGTGTGTCCAGCACTAGGCTCTTTCCTTGTCAGTGCAGGTAAAGATGGTGAACCCCTAGGAGCTCAGCAGCTGTCCTAACCCACTTCCCACCCCCTTCCACAAACATCAAGAAAGTGCTCTGGCTTTGCTGTCAGAAGGTCCTGGGTTTGAATCTTATTTTGGCCACTTGGGAATATGAAGGGTAGAGATTATACTTTTTGCCCACCCTCCTTCCTGACAGCACGTGATTTTCCCTGGGGAACACCTGCCTTTCTCTGAGGCCTCTCTTGGTGGGAATATACATCTAGCTGTGCTGTCCTTTCCTAGACAAGCTGGGACCATGACTCCCCCAGGATTCACGTCTTGTGTAAAGCCTGACAAAAATGACAGCCTATTCATCCCAAATGAAACATCGAACAAGATGTTTGAGTGATTCCCGATGCCGGGAGTGCCCCTGTTCTCATCCAGTTTTCTGATTCTCTGTGAGTGCAGGTAGCTACCAACCTCCTATCAACAGGGTCCTCTTTCTGCCTGTTCACCAGGGCTGGTTCCTATGATCTGCAATCAGAGAAGTCCTGGCTGACACACCTTTGGGTGTACTGCCTTTGAATATCTCTTATTTCTAGTTTCTGCATTCTTAAAAAATGGGAGCACTAATGCCTACCTGACAAGGTGGGTGTGGAGGAAATGAGACGGCCAGTCAAGACCTTGGCACGGTGCCCCCACACGTGGGAGGCACGCAGTACATGTTACGATCATGATGCACACTTTTCACTCTGCTCAGAAGCCCTGCTTTGGCGCGCTTTTATTCCAAGTCCCTCCAAGGGCACATCCCCCCCCACCCCCATTCTGAGGTGACCTGACAGCCTGGAGTCATTAAGAGAAGATTGGCTCAGAAATAGAAAAAGTAGAAATGAGTCAGAACCTCAAAAACAGTGAGGAAACCGACAGAGAGGAGGTGTGAGGAAGCTGGAGGTGTTGTCTGGGAGCAACGGGTGACCAAAGAGTGGGGGGAGGCGTCAGAGGCAGCTGGGATGGGTATCTTCTCTCACTTCTCACCATCCTAATTGGCATTTGGAGCCTCCTGTTACTTCCGATATATTCTCTGTGCTTCATTCTGCCTGAATTATATCTGTGGACATGGATATTTTCACTTATCCAAGATGCACTTGTCTTGTTTAGTTTTTGTTTTTCAATCAGTGGAAATAGCATCTTTTCAGTCTGGCTTAGAAAGAAGTGGCACTTCGTTGTCATCTCAGTTGTTTTAATTTCACCTGCCTCTCTAGCATAATAAATGCTGAAACTGCTTTTTTTGCCTAGAGGCAATGCTGACAGGGCACAGTGTGGGGGCACATACATACTGGAGCTATTCTATGTGGATTCAAATCACAGCTATTCTACCAACTAGGTATGTTACTTTGGGAAAGTAATGGAATGTTTCTGTGCCTCAGTTTTCTCATCTATATAATAGGCTGATAATAATAGTACTGTGTCTCAGGAGAGTAGAGATAAAAGCACGTGGCCCAGTATAAGACTAATAATAAGTGCTCAGTGATTATAGTTGCTAAAATGACATTAGCTGCCACCAAAAAATGAACATTTTTGAGAAAACATGGAATGGATTGGAAAAATACTGGGGAATTCATAAAATTTAAAACAGGGCAGAGCTGCACCCTCAGGCCCAGGTTGCTGGATAATTCCTCATGGCCCTGCCATCAAAGCGGTGCATGTCACCTACAAGCCTGCCCTGCTCACTGTCCCTCCTTTCAAATGCACAGCAACCTAAATAGCAAGCAGCAGGAAGAACCAGTGAGACCTCAGCTTGTATCACCTGGGGAAGACCACTTCCGGCCCAGATGCAGGGTTGACCTTTTAAAAAAGCATGAACTTTGAATCCCTTTTCCTGCTTATCAGAAAAGAAGAAATTGGTGTTTATAATAACGGGCAAAGCTCAGGATGAGCTGGTGAGACAGGAGCCGTGAGAAATCCTAGCTCCTTTTAAATCCTTGCGCAAGGCAGAATCCTTATGGAGAACAGTGATTGCTTTTTTGTTTTTAACTCAGAAAACTGCAGCTTGTCTTTGATCCTGCAGGTCTTGACCAAGCAGAAAGTTTTCCTGTTTTCTCCGTGATAGAGCTAAATACTAGTGTCAGTTGTTGAAATATGTTTGGGTTTGTGGTGTCTTAGATACAGTCTGTACCCTGGCGGTTGGAAATTTGATGGAAGGGAAAGATTTGTAAAAAATGTTCTGAATTGCTTTGGAGTTTATAAATAATCCAGTAGATCAGTGGGTAATCTGCAATTTTAAAGGCTTTTTTGGGGAAACTTTTGGAAGTGAAGGTACACTGAAGAAATACTTTATGAAATATCACAGTCAAGGTCCATTGAGTTAAGCACAATGTCTGTAGTGTTAAAGGTTCAATTCGGAGAGCGATGGTAATGATGGTGATGATAGCTAATGCTTACTACTGCACCTGCTAAGGGGCATTACATGTATGAATTCACTGACACCTCTCAACAACCTGTGAAGTAGTTACTGCTATTATCTCCATTTTACCGGACAGGGAACTGAAACACAGAGAGGCGAGTTAACTCATCCAAAATCACACAGCAAGTAAATGGCAGAGATATAAACTCAAGTCCTCTAAGGCCAGAGCTCTGGCTGTCAGGCAGACAGCACATTCTATAGTACTTTGTAGGCTGGGAACATCAGGTTCCAAACTGAGGAAGCAAAGGGGCTCAGAAATGAAATACCCCTCTGTAGTGCAGATGTATGCCAATATATGCCATATTTACACAGTCTTGCTTGTTCCTCTGAACAAGGCTTTGAAAAAGATAGTATTATACCTATCCCACAGAGTGTGTTAAAAGGTAAACTGAGATATATTAAAATTTTTAAGAGTTTGAGTAAGAATTGATTCAAATCGGGCAGCATCCCATTTGGCAGACAGAAAGGGGCTCCAAGGGGCTGTACAAAATGAAAGACTTTTACAAGAAAAAGGAAATGGGAACAGGAAGTTACTTTACACAAAGAAGCAGCTTCATTATCATTAGGTTATGTTCTCTTAGGGGATGGTGGGAGCCTATCAGGCTGATCGCCTAGTGCTGATCAGGAGATTCCTAATCGACTAGTTAAGGTTACATTTTTGGGAGAATCGAAAGGGTAGCCCAGTTAACTCTTAGTTTGGTGATGTGGGGCTGAGCATAAGCAACTCCATTTGGGGCCTATTGTCTTGTTTTTCATAAGGGATAAACAGGAGATGTTCACTGTTATACAGTCAGTCAACACAGGAAGTAGAAGGCTGGCATCCCAGAGTCTACAGCTTGTGCTTTTCTTTCTTTCTTTCTTTTTTTTTTAAATCACATAGATTCTGAATAAAACTGATTAAAATGTTTACCTCCTCAGCTTCTCTGAATGTTTTCCATATTATATTCTGATGTGTTTGTTATCATGATATATTAATATCATAAAAAAGAAGACTGTGGGTGGAGGGGCGGAAGATGGCGGCGTGAGTAGAGCAGCGGAAATCTCCTCCCAAAATCATATATATCTATGAAAATATAACAAAGACAACCCTTCCTAGAATAAAGACCAGAGGACACAGGACAATATCCAGACCACATCCACACCTGCGAGAACCCAGCGCCTCGCGAAGGGGGTAAGATACAAGCCCCGGCCCAGCGGGAGCCAAGCGCCCCTCCCCCCAGCTCCTGGCGGGAGAAGAATAGGCAGAGCGGGAGGGAGACGGAGCCCAGGACTGCTGAACACCCAGCCCCAGCCATCCGGGCCAGAGTGCAGGGCACTCGATACTAGGAAAACAGGGCAGCAAGACCGGTGAGCAGATGCCTGAGGCTGGTGCCAGGGAATAAAGAAAAACGAGTGGCCACCTTTTTTATTTTCTTTTAATTAAAAAAAAATTTTTTTTTAAATTTTTTTCTTTTTTTTTTTGTGGTCATTGTTTTGTTTTGGCGGGTGCTTTTTGGAAGTCTTAAAGGGGCAGGGTGGGACACTTAATCCAGAAGTAGGGAATCTGGGGATCTCTGGGCACCCTAACCCCTGGGCTGCAGGGAGCAGGGAGGCCCCTTACGGAGATAAATAGCCTCCAGGCCGCTCCCCCTCCAATGCCACTCCACCACTTTGGAGTAGCTGCCCGAGCCAGGCCACGCCCACAGCAACAGCGGAGATAAACTCCATAGCAGCCGGGCAGGAAGCAGAAACCCTGTCTGCATGCAGCTGCCCAGAACAAGCCACTAGAGGTCGCTGTTCTCCCAGGAGAGGAGGGCCACAAACCAACAAGAAGGGACATTCTTCCAGCCGTCACTCGTCCCAGCTCTGAAACTATTCCTATCACCATGAAAAGGCAAAGCTACAGGCAGACAAAGATCACAGAGACAACACCAAAGAAGGAGACAGACCTAACCAGTCTTCCTGACAAAGAATTCAAAATAAGAATCATAAACATGCTGACAGAGATGCAGAGAAATACGCAAGAGATCTGGGATGAAGTACGGAGGGAGATCACAGATGCCAGAAAGGAGATCGCAGAAATGAAACAAACTCTGGAAGGGTTTATAAGCAGAATGGATAGGATGCAAGAGGCCATTGGTGGAATTGAAACCAGAGAACAGGAACGCATAGAAGCTGACATAGAGAGAGACAAAAGGATCTCCAGGAATGAAACAATGTTAAGAGAACTGTGTGACCAATCCAAAAGGAACAATATCCGTATTATAGGGGTCCCAGAAGAAGAAGAGAGAGGAAAAGAGATGGAAAGTATCTTAGAAGAAATAATTGCTGAAAACTTCCCCACACTGGGGGAGGAAGTAATCAAACAGACCACGGAAATACACAGAACCCCCAACAGAAAGGATCCAAGAAGGGCAACACCAAGACACATAATAATTAAAATGGCAAAGATCAAGGACAAGGAAAGAGTGTTAAAGGCAGCTAGAGAGAAAAAGGTCACCTATAAAGGAAAACCCATCAGGCTAACATCAGACTTCTCGACAGAAACCCTACAGGCCAGAAGAGAATGGCATGATATATTTAATACAATGAAACAGAAGGGCCTTGAACCAAGGATACTGTATCCAGCACGACTATCATTCAAATATGATGGTGGGATTAAACAATTCCCAGACAAACAAAAGCTGAGGGAATTTGCTTCCCACAAACCACCTCTACAGAACATCTTACAGGGACTGCTCTAGATGGGAGCACTCCTAGAAAGAACACAGCACAAAACACCCAACATATGAAGATTCGAGGAGGAGGAACAAGAAGGGAGAGAAGAAAAGAATCTCCAGACAGTGTATATAACAGCTCAATAAGTGAGCTAAGTTAGGCAGTAAGATACTAAAGAGGCTAACCTTGAACCTTTGGTGACCACAAATTTAAAGCCTGCAATGGCAATAAGTACATATCTTTCCATAGTCACCCTAAATGTTAATGGGCTGAAGGCACCAATCAAAAGACATAGAGTAATAGAATGGATAAAAAAGCAAGTCCCATCTATATGCTGCTTACAAGAAACTCACCTCAAACCCAAAGACATGTACAGACTAAAAGTCAAGGGATGGAAAAACATATTTCAAGCAAACAACAGCGAGAAGAAAGCAGGGGTTGCAGTACTAATATCAGACAAAATAGACTTCAAAACAAAGACAGTAACAAGAGATAAAGAAGGACACTACATAATGATAAAGGGCTCAGTCCAACAAGAGGATATAACCATTATAAATATATATGCATCCAACACAGGAGCACCAGCATATGTGAAACAAATACTAACAGAACTAAAGGGGGAAATAGACTGCAATGCATTCATTCTAGGAGACTTCAACACACCACTCACTCCAAAGGATAGATCCAACGGGCAGAAAATAAGTAAGGACACAGAAGCACTGAACAACACATTAGAGCAAATGGACCTAATAGACATCTATAGAACTCTACATCCAAAAGCAACAGGATATACATTCTTCTCAAGTGCACGTGGAACATTCTCCAGAATAGACCACATACTAGGTCACAAAAAGAGCTTCAGAAAATTCCAAAAGATTGAAATCCTACCAATCAACTTTTCAGACCACAAAGGCATAAAACTAGAAATAAACTGTACAAAGAAAGCAAAGAGGCTCACAAACACATGGAGGCTTAACAACATGCTCCTAAATAATCAATGGATCAATGACCAAATCAAAATGGAGATCCAGCAATATATGGAAACAAATGACAACAACAACACTAAGCCCCAACTTCTGTGGGATGCAGCAAAAGCAGTCTTAAGAGGAAAGTATATAGCAATCAAAGCATATTTAAAAAAGGAAGAACAATCCCAAATGAATGGTCTAATGTCACAATTATCGAAATTGGAAAAAGAAGAACAAATGAGGCCTAAGGTCAGCAGAAGGAGGGACATAATAAAGATCAGAGAAGAAATAAATAAAATTGAGAAGAATAAAACAAGAGCAAAAATCAATGTAACCAAGAGCTGGTTCTTTGAGAAAATAAACAAAATAGATAAGCCTCTAGCGAGACTTATTAAGAAGAAAAGAGAGTCAGCACAAATCAACAGTATCAGAAATGAGAAAGGAAAAATCACGATGGACCCCACAGAAATACAAAGAATTATTAGAGAATACTATGAAAACCTATATGCTAACAAGCTGGGAAACCAATAAGAAATGGACAACTTCCTAGAAAAATACAGCCTTCCACGATTGACCCAGAAAGAAACAGAAAATCTAAACAGACCAATTACCAGCAACAAAATTGAAGCGGTAATCAAAAAACTACCAAAGTATAAAACCCCCAGGCCAGATGGATTTACCTCGGAATTTCATCAGAAATACAGGGAAGACATAATACCCATTCTCCTTAGAGTTTCCAAAAAATAGAGGAGGAGGGGATACTCCCAAACTCATTCTATGAAGCTAACATCACCCTAATACCAAAACCAGGCAAAGAACCCACCAAAAAAGAAAACTACAGACCAAAATCCCTGATGAACGTAGATGCAAAAATACTCAACAAAATATTAGCAAACCGAATTCAAAAATACATCAAAAGGATCATACACCATGACCAAGTGGGATTCATCCCAGGGATGCAAGGATGGTACAACATTTGAAAGTCCATCAACATCATCCACCACATCAACAAAAAGAAAGACAAAAACCACATGATCATCTCCATAGAGGCTGAAAAAGCATTTGACAAAGTTCAACATCCATTCATGATATAAACTCTCAGCAAAATGGGAATAGAGGGCAAGTAACTCAACATAATAAAGGCCATCTATGATAAACCCACAGCCAACATTATATTAAACAGCGAGAAGCTGAAAGCATTTCCTCTGAGATCGGGAACTAGACAGGGATGCCCACTCTCTCCACTGTTATTTAACATAGTACTGGAGGACCTAGCCACAGTAATCAGACAAAACAAAGAAATACAAGGAATCCAGATTGGTAAAGAAGAAGTTAAACTGTCACTATTTGCAGATGATATGATACTGTACATAAAAAACCCTAAAGACTCCACCCCAAAACTACTAGAACTGATATCAGAATACAGCAAAGTTGCAGGATAAAAAATCAACACACAGAAATCTGTGGCTTTCCTATACATTAAGAATGAACCAACAGAAAGTGAAATCAGGAAAACAACTCCATTCATAATTGCATCAAAAAAAATAAAATACCTAGGAATAAACCTAACCAAGGAAGTGAAAGACTTATACTCTGAAATCTACAAGTCACTCTTAAGAGAAATTAAAGGGGACACTAACAGATGGAAACTCATCCCATGCTCGTGGCTAGGAAGAATTAATATCGTCAAAATGGCCATCCTGCCCAAAGCAATATACAGATTTGATGCAATCCCTATGAAACTACCAGCAACATTCTTCAATGAACTGGAACAAATAATTCAAAAATTCATATGGAAACACCAAAGACCCCGAATAGCCAAAGCAATCCTGAGAAAGAAGAATAAAGTAGGGGGGCTCTCACTCCCCAACTTCAAGCTCTACTATAAAGCCATAGTAATCAAGACAATTTGGTACTGGCACAAGAGCAGAGCCACAGACCAATGGAACAGACTAGAGAACCCAGACATTAACCCAGACATATATGGTCAATTAATATTTGATAAAGGAGCCATGGACATACAATGGTGAAATGACAGTCTCTTCAACAGATGGTGCTTCCAAAACTGGACAGCTACATGTAGGAGAATGAAACTGGACCATTGTCTAACCCCATATACAAAAGTAAACTCAAAATGGATCAAAGACCTGAATGTAAGTCATGAAACAATTAAACTCTTGGAAGAAAACATAGGCAAAAACCTCTTAGACATAAACATGAGTGACCTCTTCTTGAACATATCTCCCCGGGCAAGGAAAACAACAGAAAAAATGAGTAAGTGGGACTATATTAAGCTGAAAAGCTTCTGTACAGCAAAAGACACCATCAATAGAACAAAAAGGATCCCTACAGTATGGGAGAATATATTTGAAAATGACACATCCGATAAAGGCTTGACGTCCAGAATATATAAAGAGCTCACACGCCTCAACAAACAAAAAACAAATAACCCAATTAAAAAATGGGCAGAGGAACTGAACAGACAGTTCTCCAAAAAAGAAATACAGATGGCCAACTAACACATGAGAAGATGCTCCACATCGCTAATTATCAGAGAAATGCAAATTAAAACTACAATGAGGTATCACCTCACACCAGTAAGGATGGCTGCCATCCAAAAGACAAACAACAACAAATGTTGGCGAGGCTGTGGAGAAAGGGGAACCCTCCTACACTGCTGGTGGGAATGTAAGTTAGTTCAACCATTGTGGAAAGCAGTATGGAGGTTCATCAAAATGCTCAAAACAGACCTATCATTTGACCCAGGAATTGCACTCCTAGGAATTTACCTTAAGAATGCAGCAATCAAGTATGAGAAAGATCAGTGCACCCCTATGTTTATCGCAGCACTATTTACAATAGCCAAGAATTGGAAGCAACCTAAATGTCCATCGATAGATGAATGGATAAAGAAGATGTGGTACATATACACAATGGAATACTACTCAGCCATAAGAAAAGGGCAAATCCAACCATTTGCAGCAACATGGATGGAGCTGGAGGGTATTATGCACAGTGAAACAAGCCAAGCGGAGAAAGAGAAATACCAAATGATTTCACTTATCTGTGGAATATAAGAACAAAGGAAAAACTGAAGGAACAAAACAGCAGCAGAATCACAGAACTCAAGAATGGACTAACAGGTACCAAAGGGAAAGGGACTGGGGAGGATGGGTGGGTAGGGAGGGATAAGGAGGGGGAGAAGTACGGGGGTATTATGATTAGCATGATGGGGGGGTAGGAGAAAAGAGAGGGCTGTACAACACAGAGAAGGCAAGTAGTGATTCTACAACATTTTGCTATGCTGATGGTCAGTGACTGTAAAGGGGTTTATAGGGGGGACCTGATATAGGGGAGAGCCTAGTAAACATAATATTCGTCATGTAAGTGTAGATTAGTGATACCAAAAAAAAAAGGGCAGTTCCTATGTGGTAACCTCCAAAGAGTTCTACACAAGAGTATAAAGGGCATATAAAAGTGTAGGCAAAGGGTCTGTTTGTGTTTATACAGAGGATCAAAGCCTAATTGGGCTACCCCGAAAATGAACTAAGATACGATATGAAAAAGAACTTCCAACATCAGCACTCTCTGGAAGACTCATGCCAGAAGATGATCATCAAAATAACCCCAACAAAGATCCACGCACTGCTACAGCTGTAGATGCACTCATCCCACCAGTTCCTGGACTTGCCATGGGAATGATGAAGGAGATATCTAAGCTGGCCTGTGCATACAGTAAAACAACAAATTTGACTGGATCTATACTGTTGGAACTCAATCAAGAATTAGGAGAAGTGCAAATTGTAGTGCTCCAAAATCTTACAACTACAGACTATTTACTGTTAAAAGAACATATGGCATGTGAACAGTCCCCAGGAATGGGTTGTTTTAATTTGTCTGATTTCTCTCAGACTGTTCAAGTTCAGTTGGACTATATCCACCATATCATAGATAAGTTTTCACAAATGCCTAAGGTGCCTAACTGGTTTTCTTGGCTTCACTGGAGATGGCTGGTAATTACAGGTATGCTTTGGTTATGTAACTATACTCCTATTATGTTAATGTGTGTGCGCAATTTAAGTAGTAGCTTAAAACCTATACATGCTGAAGCTACTCTACAAGAAGATATGTCAAAGAAATACTCAATCTTCCCATGTTTTCTTCCTCCTGCTACTTCTATAGCTTTTCTTCTTCCTTCCTAATTACAACCCTTAAATAGAATTCGTGCCTCATATCAAATTTACCGAGTATCATAATTCTTCCAAGTGGTAAAGATACCTCAAGACAAATGCTGGGCATAGAAGCTACAGGGCATAAATATGCAAAGAAATAAAAAGCTAACCATTTCAAACAATAAGGCTTCTCTCTCACTTACCAACTTTACATTTCCCTGTATGGCCCTGGAAGATGACTGGTTAGCCAGAGACGGGTAAGATTCCTCAAGGGAGGAACAACCTAAGACAGGCACAGTCGCAGGGGGGTCATCAGGTGAGAAATTGGGGATCAACAGAGGTGAGGCTTAGAACCTCACCCCCCCTGTTCTGAGAGAAATCTTCTGCATACGTGGATGTTTTATTGCCCTTGTCTAGCTTGGATTAACACATAGTCTACAGGCACACACCTGTACATTTGCTCTCTTACAACACCAAACTATGTTTTCTACCTTTATCTTGTATCTACCTACCACTTCAGCATTTTATTAAAAATAATAATAATAAAGAGAGAAATGTGTTATCCACATATAAATCAAGTATAAAAATCAAATGAGTATTCATATTTGAACTGACTGTTTATAGTTCATAATGCATGAGCAAAACCGAAGGTTTCTGTGATGGCTGCCCTTGTACTGTTCACCATGTAAGAACTTATTCACTATGTAAGAATTTGTTCTCCATGTAAGAACTTGTTTGTTATGCCTCAGAAGATTGGCGACTGACGAAAATTAGGCTTGGGGTTGATTAATGATTGTGCATTGAGCATTGACTCCCCTATACAGAATTTTATTGTTGTTAACAACCATTTGATCAATAAATATGAGAGATGCCCTCACAAAAAAAAAAAAATACACACTTCCAATGGTAAAATAATAAGTAACCAGGATGTAATGAATATAGTCAAGATATTGTAACAGCTTGGTATGGTGATAGCTGGTACCTAGAATTGTCATGTATATAAATGTTGAATCACTATGTTGTACACCTGAAACTAATGTAATGTAATACTGTGTGTCAACTACCCTTCAATAAAAAAATAATTATCTACAAAAAAAAATAAAGAAGACTGTGAAGTGGCATCTCAGAGGTGTGATCTAGAGACCAAGTCATGGGAAGAGGATCGAAATACTATGTTCTTGTAAAGATTTCTGCCTGAATTTCTGAGAATCATTGTTCATAGATTGCATATGGATTTAAATCTATCCAGGGGGCCCTTTAGTCCCATCTTCTGGAGACACAGGGAAGGTTCTAACCCTTTCAGGAATAAAAGGAATGACATTGTATCCTGACAAAATCTGTACCCTAGATGAGTAAAATTTTTTCCTAAGTAAGTCGTCCATTTTCTTCAACCACCCAGGCAACCAACAAACAAAACCACTAATACTTTTGAAATTGGAAAGTTAACTTATATACAGATACACATAAAAGGGTTCAGGAACTAAGGATATGAGGAGTGCAGATTCATAGAGGATTTGGTCTTGAGACATTACCTCAACTGTCCCATCTGTAAAATGAAATCATAATGCCAGCTCATTTAATATGACAAAGATGAATGAAAGGGATGCACTTTTTCTCTACCACATGAATTAAATGTAAGATATTTTGGGATAGATTGTCTACCTCTAAAAATAGTTAAAGGAAATTTAAAAAATGGTCAGAGTCAGCCAGAGAAACAATTTCTGGAACCCAGAATTATGACCGAGAGCATGATAAAACAGAAGATTTCCTCAGTGCAAGAGGCTTGTATCCAGTGTTATGAAGGCCATTTATGCTCAAAGGTCCTTTCTAGACATCAAGTAACAGTATTAACAGGTGAGACTGGGGTTGGTCTTGCTTCCGGATTTTCTCGACAATGTTCCCATTACCACGTGCAAGGCTTAGAAAGGCCAGCATGTACCATCAATGCCTGCAAACATCTTCTTTGATCTCACTTGTGTGAACTAAGATCCAAGCTCAAATAAAGGAGCATTAAATGTACAAGTGATGTAATTAGTCTCCAAGTTAAGTCAACAAATAGACATTGGGGGTAATTTTAGAAAAAGAAAGACACAGGAAAAGTAGCAGAGCTAGCTAAATGAAACAGACAAGGCAAGTGAGTTTTAGTTTATTCAATCATTCTTTCATTTATGAATTCTATTCATTTTTGAACATACTGTGTTTTCTGTCTCAGGGTCCCATGATTCAGATGACTTTCATCAGTGAATTGCACTATGATAAACATAGCCCTCTATGATGTTCTCAGTCAATAAATGGTAGTTTGTTTTGGAACAACTCTGAGATCACCCTCACAGTCAGCTTCAGTATCTTCATCTAAAATTTAAGGTAAAATCTGATCCCCAGTGGGAGGATGAAAGAAAATGCCAAGTGGAAAGCCGTGTGTCTGACAAACACAAACTGCATTGTAAGTGATACTCTTTCCCAACAAAGCAGAAAGAACCAGAATATTCAACGTTAAGAGCTTTAAAGAATGGCCAATTTATGAGGTCATTCACTTGCCTGATTTAAATGAGGGCTAAGGGACAGAAAAGAGTTGTAGGAATGGAATTTTCCTGAGCAAGTAAAGGTGGGAATGGAAGTACAGTTAATCATATGAGCGAAATTACTTGAGAAGTAAGGTAATTCTACGCTAAAGTAGCTCAGAGATATCTCATGAACGCCAGTTCCAGTGGCCGTTGTGTGATGGTAGTCAAGTTACTTCTTTCAGAGCAGTACTTCCTTAAAACTGCGTAACAGCTTCTTTCTAGAGCTGTTGGGGGATTAAATTAATTAGGAGTATAGAGGAATCAGCTGGAAACTAGAAAGTTATCTGGTACACAGTAGATGCATGAAAACAGTAGCTCTGGAGGCTACAATTGTATTAGGATTAGGAGAATTTTTATTACCATCTATTGAACCTGAAGTAGTAGTACAGCCCATAATCCTTTACAGGAAACCCTTGAGGCCAGAGGTATATCAGAACTTCTCGATTTTAGAAAGGTGATATGGTGCATGTACCACATATCACTTACACCGGAGTGGACAGTGCCCTGTAATCACACACACTAATCTTGCTTCAGCGAAAAGGATGAATATTTACACTGAGTGATACAAGTAGCCTGATGTCAGTTCAGGTCAGTTTTTGCCATTAAATGCCTTACAAAAAGCTTTTAGTTTTTTATTGCTTTTTGGATATCAGAATTGCAGATAAGGGATTGTGGACCTGTCTTAACATTTCCATTATTCCCCCTGCGTGCTACTTCCAAACTCTATAAAGTGGGCACAACATTAGTAACAAGCACAGTGTTAGATCTCAGGTAATTCAATACATTTTATAAAACTGGAATTTTATTGATTTTAATCAATGGATGATTTGGTTGTGCTATTTTCTTTTTTTTTTTTTAATTTAAAAAAGTGAAATAAAATCAGAGATAGTTGAGAAAGCAGAAGGAATAAATTACCCCCAGTGTGCAAGCAGTGTCCTAAAACACTACTGTCATTTTTCACACTCATAGTTTTTAAATAAATTTTTGTCTAAATGTAAATATATTGGCCAAAGAATGTATAAATTTAAAAAAGTACTGTCATTTCCTACAATATCCTCACTTAAAAATTGCATACTGTTACATATTATCATACTTACGTAGTAATATCCTTACTGGTGGAAGTTTTCACTTTTACCAAAATGTTCTGACGAAACACATTTGCTCTTAGCCAAATTTCTTATTTGCTAGGATTTGTCTAAGTATAATGACGTAAAATTTTGGTACAAGAGACGTAAATAACTTGGACCAAAACTAAGGAGGGGGTAGGGGCAGATAGAATCAGGAGCCATGTACAATGCTGAAGGTCTTTAAATTTGACAAAGGGTGTCTGGGGGATTACTCCAATGTAAGGAGAGCTATAAACATACTCAAAGCTGGAGGTCCAAGAAGAAGTGAGCTTAGAGAGACAGGGGTAAGTAAAGGCCCCAGGGAGCAATCCATGCACATGTGTGGGACAGGCACTGTCAGCAGTGTGACTCTGAATTCTGTGCATGGGCTCCCTTGCTTGGTTTACAGGCCACCTGGGTGGAACTGACATTCCTGAAATGTTCCTTTCTTTTAGTATAGCCTTTATTTCTGTTCACTGATTGCTCAAAGTTGACCTTATTCTTACTTGAACTTGTTTAATTACCATTTACTCTCACCTGAACTCCTGCAAAACCATCCTAACCCTTTTCCAACATTCACTCTGGAGCTTCTCTGACCGATTTCCCACAGAGGCTAAAGGATGTTTTGGAAGTGCAAATTTACTCATTTATTCCCTGCTTAAAACCCTTTGGTGTCTTCCTGGATTTCCTAGAATAAAGTAAAAAATGTTTAATGTGGGTTCAAACCCTTTTGATTGTAAGTAATATAGCCAATAATCAAGGATCAGGACTAAAAAATTTAATAAAGATTTACTTCTGGTGAAAGACCTGTACTTTGAAAACTATGAGATACTGATAAAGAAATTAAGGAAGACACAAATAAATGGAAATCTATCCCATGCTTGTGGATAAGAAAAATTAATATTGTCAAAATGGCTATCCTGCCCAAAGCAATTTACAGATTCAGTGAAATCCCTATTGAAATACCAATGGCATTTTTCAATTAACTAGAGCAAATAATCTTAAAATTCATATGGAACCACCAAAACACTGAATGGCCAAAGCAATTTTGAGAAAGAAGAACAGAGATGGGGGTATTATGCTCCCCAACTTCAAGCTATACTACAAAGCCACAGTTGTAAAAAAAAGTATGGTATTGGCACAGATCAATGGAATAGAGAGCCCAGAAATAACCCAAGCATATATGGTCAATTAATATACAATAAAGGACTCATGAATAGACAATGGGGAAAAGACTGCCTCTTCAATAACTGGTGCTGGGAGAACTGGACAACTACATATAAGAGAATGAAACTAGATTACTGCCTAACTCCATACACAAAAGTAAGCTCAAAATGGAACTAAAAAGCTTCTATATAGCAAAGGACACCATCATCAGAACAAAAGGCAACCTACAGTGTGGGAGAATATATTCATAAACAGGTTATCTGATAAGGAGTTGACATCTAAAATGTGTAAAGAACTCATACACCTCAACACCCAAAAAACAAATAACCCAATTAAAACATGGGCAGAGGGCCTGAACAGACATTTCTCCAAAGAAGACGTACAGATGGCCAACAGGTACATGAAAAGATGTTCCACATTGTTAATCATCAGGCAAATGCAAATCAAGAACACAATGAGATAGCACCTCACAACAGTTAGAATAGCCACTGCCCAAAAGACAAGAAATAACAAGTACTGGTGAGGATGTGAAGAAAAGGGAACCCTCCTACACTGTTGTTTAATGATATTAAACTGGACTTGTTATTTTGTCTCCTATTTGGCACAAGAAGAAAAAGTTTTCAGCTCTGCTCCCAGCTAAAATTTCTGCTTTCAGGAAATTACATCCTGGAATAGAGAGCCAGAAATAACCCAAGCATATATGGTCAATTAATATACAATAAAGGACTCATGAATAGACAATGGGGAAAAGACTGCCTCTTCAATAACTGGTGCTGGGAGAACTGGACAACTACATATAAGAGAATGAAACTGGATTACTGCCTAACTCCATACACAAAAGTAAGCTCAAAATGGAACTAAAAAGCTTCTATATAGCAAAGGACACCATCATCAGAACAAAAGGCAACCTACAGTGTGGGAGAATATATTCATAAACAGGTTATCTGATAATCATGACCAATCATAAGTTGGTCATGGAAGGAAGTGTAGCATGGAGAATATAGTCAATTGTTCTGAAACATCTTTGTATGTTGAAAGATAGTAACTGTGCTAGTTGGGGTGAGGACTTAATAATGTGTGTAACTGTTGAATCACTGTGTTGTACACTTGAAATCAATATAATATTGTATATAACTATGCTTCACTTAAAAAAAAAGATCACTTCATCTCTGCACAAGCTTTGCTCCTCTTTGTTCACTCTTCTCAGATAAGATCTCTTCCTATGGCCATAACACAAATGCCAGCAACTCTAATTTATGTGCTGTTGGGATAAACCCTTATTCCACGAGCCTCAACCAAAGCCCTGGGATTCACCCTGATTAGACTAGCTTAGATCATATATTCTCTCCTGAACCAATTTCTCTTACTTCATCTACTATAACATTTCCCCTTGCTTTCTGTGATCCATCTACATCAGTCCTTGTATCAGGTAGCTACTGCTGCATAACAAACCACCTCCAAACTTAATGTCTTAAAAGAGTAACTATTTAGCATTTCTCACTAGTCTATGGATCACCTTCGTGATTCTGCTGATCTGAGCTGAGCTTGGCAGATCCTGCCCTAGCTTACATTGTATCTGTGGTCAGGTCATCACACAGGGCCAGCTGGTCTAGAACAGCCTTGACTGGGATGACACAGCTCTGCTCCATTTGACCTCTCATCCTCGAGCCCTTTAGCTCTGGTTTATTTTTAATGGTAGATTCATGGTCCAAGAGAGTAAGCTGTAGTGTTTAAGGTGTTGTGAGTTCTGTGCTTGGAATTTGCACTTCCACTACAAGAAAGTCAGATGGCCAAACTCAGGGTCTGTGGGGGAGGGTACTACCACAGGAGGTGACCACAGGAAGGTGTGTAAACTTTGGCCATCACTGTAGTCAACCTACCAGTCTTCTTTTAGTTCTTTCAATGAATACCTTTTTCTTTATCCCATAGCCCTGTCTTTGCACTTGTTTCCCCTTTGTCCTACATCCACCTTCCTAGCTCTTCTACTCACCTTTGATCTTGCTGGTTAATTCCAACTTATCCTTCAAACCTCTATAACCAGGTCAAACTACTATGTTATATACATTATCGTCACCATATCACTCTACTGTACCAGAAGGTAGTGGGGATGTAATTTCCTGAAAGCAGAAATTTCAGCTGGAAGCAGAGCTGAAAACTTATTCTTCTTGTGCCAAATAGGAGACAAAATAACAAGTCCAGTTTAATATCATTAAATCATACATTCCTTCTGGTTGCTATAGTTGGTCAAATTTCACAACTGATATCATCTTTCTTCCATGTGCATTATTGATTGAGAATTATTGGATACTCAGGCATATATTAACTATTCATTTATATATTTAACAAATGTTTGTTGAGGACCAAAAGTATTCCAGGACTTCTGAATGTAATTGTGAATCTGCATGTGAAGTAGTGAAATCTAGAAAAAGTTTATATGGAGAAAAATTCAGCATATGAATGTACTTATTAGGGTACTGTTTATGTCTGATTTTTTTTTAAGAACAAAGAGAATCCATTACTGAGGTTTCTAAAATACGCTTTTTTTAGGTATAAGCTATTGAATAGGAAGTTGAATCAAGCATCAAAATGAAAAATTAATGCTTCTGTTGAAATATGAAGAATATTGGAACTAGGGGAGAGAGAAATATGATTCAGTGTAAATGATTCCATCTGCTGCAGTAAAAAATTTATGTTTCTCCATTCTACAAGTACTTCCATATTTCTAAAATGATGACCCTTTCATTTTGAATAGGTTCAAGCCTTATGTGAAAGCCAGCCACAGAATTACAAGGAGTCTCAAAATTTATTGAGAGACTGTAGGAAGACCACTGATTGGGTGAAGAGGAGAGGCAATAAACTACAGGTATTCAATGGCTTTGTGGTCTGACACCAGCAGGGAGAAGGAAACCACTCACCAGTCACTATAAGGCAGCAAAGTAAATTGCATTAAGGACTCCAATTCTTTCTCCCGCCCCATATCTGTGCCCTGTGTCATGTTACTTTGCAGTTCCTTTCTAATGTGGGCACCTTGACACTGGGGTCAACCCTAGAACTTGCTTTGGCCAATGGGATATTAGCAGCCAATGGAAGCAAAAGAGGCTTGACTTGGGTTTGCACATCAGGGTTTACCTTCTCTTTTGAACCTGTACCATTTTCTGAAAACAAATCCAGGATAGCTTGCAGGTCTTAAAGGAAGGATGAAGGGCATGTGGAGCAATTGTGGGCTGAATCAGTTGAGTCGAGCCTATCTCAGTCAATAACCAGTGAAATCTAGAAATGTGAGTGATCCCACCCAGAGAGCAGATCTGCATAGATAATTCCCATTTGACCCCAGATGCAGGAGCAATCAATGCCTATTGTATGCCTCCAAGGTAATGGTTGCTATGCAACAATTGCTAGCGCTTTTTAAATTTTTTTAACCTTTTAGACCTGCATGTGACTGCCCTAATTTGGAAAAGCAGTGCAGGATTTGGTGGAATACTCAGGAGCTTACAGTTCTTTACATACTAAGATTAGTGTTCTCCCTGGATTCAAGTTCTGATTTTACAATGTCTTACTAACCTGTTGGATAGGTCCCTTAACTTCTCTAACCTCAGCCTCCCAATTTCTAAAATGAGGATAGTAATAGTTGCTTCAGGCATTTTATGACAATTAACTAGCATCACATAGGTAAGATGTATGTCTGAAGCAAAATAGGTATGTTGTGGGTCAAATTGTATTCTCCAGAAAGATACACTAAAGTCCTAACTCCACGTATCTTTGACTGTGACCTTATTTGGAAATAGGATTATTACAGATGTAATCAGTTAAGATTAGATAGCCCTAAGCTAATGACTGGTGTCCTTAAAAGTAGAGGAAGATTGGACATGAACATATGGAAGAAGGCCATGTGATTGTGGTGATGGAGGCAGAAATTGGAGTGACACAGCTGTATGACAACAGTCTAAGGATTGTCACTCAGGATTGCTGGCAGTCACCAGAAGCTAGGAAGGGACAAGGAAAGATTCTTCTCTAGAGCCTTCAGAGGGAGCATGGCCCTACTGACACCTTGATTTTAGATTCCTAGCTTCCAGAACTGGGAGAGAATAATTTTCATTGTCTTAAGCCACTCAGTTTGTAAGGCTTTGTTCTGGCAGCCCTAGGTCACTAATACCATATGGATGTTAGATATTATGCTAAATTAAGAATTTTACAAAGAAGAAAGAGTCAACTTGTATATGAGCATATGTGCATCACCATTGGACACTTCAGAACTATTGAGGAATAGGATCCTATTTCTGGTTTTGAGTTCCCAAAGGTGAAGTAACTAAGCTTCTTCACATGAACTCAATTGTATCCACAGAAGAGTGAAGATTAGGGAATGTCTTGTTACTTAGTGGTGAAATAATAAATAAAAATATTTAATAATATTTATCAATATCAGGGACTGTTCCCAATATGTTTATATATCAACTCTTTTAAGCCTCCCAATAACACTGCGAGGTTCTGGATCACTCAGGGTTTAACCAGGCTGAGCAGGAAAATCCTATCTTGAATGTACAAAACAGAGGAGATTTAGTACATGGGTGATGGAATTGATGGGAAGCCAGCAAGGATGTCCAAACACTGTAGATTCACAGCATCAGGAAGCTGCTGCCACACCCGGGATGGAAGGACAGAGGGGTGGGGGGGGTGTTAGGAGGCCAGAGTTGGGGGTCACTGGCTCATGGGAAAGGTTGGAACCATAGCAGGCCTATCCGGGGACAGCTGGAGCTGTGGAGGAAGTGGAGGAAAGGCAGGAAGCCTGCCCGAGGAAGGGAGGCAGGGGGAGAGGTGGCCCTGCTTCCCCTTCCTCCCACCCTCCACTCTCTCATTAGTGCCACCCTCTGTCTGAACCCAGTAGAGTTGGTTGATGTCAGCGCCTCAAAGGGAAGCACCCCTGTGATATGTGGCAGAACAGCAGGGTAGAAACAGTTCTAGGATCAGTTAGGTATGTGCTACTACTAACCCATTTTTGAGATGAAAAACAGGAGTAGAAGGGTAAAGTAACATGCCTCAGGTCACCTAACAGGTTTGAATCCAGGGGGTCTGGCTCTTGACCATGGCCACGATAGGCTGTGTGGGATTCAGGAGGAGAGTGGAAGCAGGGAACCCAGTGTGGAGATTAAGATTGTCCAGGGGTCAGGAAGTAAGGGTCCAGTTTAGATGGGTATCTGTGAAATTGAATAAAATATATTTCTTTGAGAAATATTACAAAGAAAAGAATTATTTGTTTAGGAAAATGAGAAAGGAAATAGCATTTGTTCCTTTAAAACTATTTGAAAAGAGAAACAATTTATTTTCACTGCAACAGTATCCAATTTCAAGTCAGAAAATAAGCGAGGCAGCTTGATGAGATTAAAAAATTCTGGTATCGTTATAACAAATTTCACCTCTACAAAATAATTGAAGAGCTCTCAGAAAGTCTCTATTTTCCTTTTGTGAAATTTCCAAACTTGCTCCTCTTTTATGGTTTCCTTCTGTCATCTGCCTCAAGACACAAGCTGGTTGTGCTATTGTCAATAAATAACACTATTCTAAGATTTCTTTTTTCCTTTTCTTTGCAACTGGAACTATGAGTCTAAGATGACAGTAGTAAAATCAGATTTGTTATTTTATGCACAATTTACTTTCTAGTCTGGGGGTATAGAATAAAATAAGGAATAGTTAATTAATTGGACTAGAAAAAACTTGCATTTTTCTTTTTTTTTTAATGATTTGTTAGCTAAATTTAATTAAGAAAATCAACAAGTCTGCTAGAAACTGATAATTACCTGAATAATGGGTGATATAAATTCTTTCTAAAAATATAAGTTGCAAAAACAGGAAAAACCAGCTAAAGGAAGCATAAATGTTATTTCTAATGGATGTGGCATATGGAATAGAGACTGCATATACAAATTAAGTAGAGCATTTATTTCAATTTAACCAACACAAATGCCAATCTGGATGATTTAGATAACTCTGGATTCCTTTTTACTTCAATATTGGCATTTCCCATTGACCTGAATTATCCAGGTGATTGTTTTAACTGTCTCCTTTACTCTGACAGTGCATTTAAACATAAGGTGTGGTGGTTTCCATTTAATACAGGTGAGCGAAAGGAAAAATACCCAGAAATGCCACTTGAGTCCATCTGTTTTCCTTCAGTATTGGAGATTACTTGATGACTGCCTTCTCTGTGTTGGTAATGGAATATGAAAAAGATATGGGTCTTTGGTTTCAGAAAATAGAAAATACGTTAGGTACAGATGTCTGCATCGTTTTAATTATGGAACATGATAAACATCCCTGTCAGTTTAATTTATTCAAGCATAGGTTGGACAAATATTGTGCAGGATTGCTGTAAACAAAGACATTAAATTAAGGCTACAGTTGGATGAATTAATGATGGTTCCTTTAAATTCTGTGATTACATGAATATGTGAACTCTCAAAACTGTTTTTACAAGCATGGTTGAATCTCGTGGGATTGACAATGGTCACTTGTTGGACACTGTGGGAATAAACAGTATAGTGATCCTGAAGGAAACAAACCATGTGCCCATTGGTTCCACTCTATTTCAGTTCCTGCTGGTATATTTGGATGAAAATTCTGGCTATGGAGATGCTCCTCTGACATAAACAGTGGAATTCACCCAGGAATTCAGAGTTTAGGATACAAAGGCAAATGGACTTTATTGGAACTAGTGGTTCCAAATCTGTAACACCAGCGGAGGCCCATGAACACAATAATGGGGGCCTCCAAATTATCTTCCACCTTTTTCAACAGCTAAAGTAAATTTAAAAATAAAAAGATAATTAAAAATCAAATTATCCAATTGAAAGTTACATAGTTGACTTTTAAACAGCAGGAGTTCACCTTGTCTGGGTTCACTTACAAGTGAATTTTTTTAAATAAACATATTGGAAAACTTTTGGGGCATTTGTGACAATTTTAAGAAACATTTTTTTCCCTCTAGCTTGCTTTATTGTGAGAATACAGTATATAAAACATATAATAGATATGTGTTAGCAGCTGTTTATGTTATCAGTAAGGCTTCCGGTCAACAGTAGCCATTAGCAGTTAAGTTTTGGGGGATTTTTAACTTTGCAGGGGCTCAGTGTCCCTAACCCCTGCATTGTTTAAGGGATATATAAATGTATATAAAATTTTTTTAAAAATATAGGGTTTATGAGGGAAAAGTGAGAAGAACACATCTTTAATGTTTAAAGGGGTTGGAATCATTGATATTGTCAAACCCTTTGTTTTTCTTAGATGAGGCAATTGAGGTCAGAGCTGTAGAGTGGTTGTCTAAGGACATAGAGCTCTATAGAGGTCTTGTTATATAAGACATGGAATCTAGAGATTTTAGTGAACAAATAACTAACTCACATCTTAAGAATTTTCTGAATGAGAAATATCAAATCTAGGAAGTTCTCTTATCCTCACTGACATATGAATTTACTTAGGACAATTTATATGCATGAAAATATATTGTGGTAAGCATTTACAAATATATCTTTTCCACTACTATCAAGACTAATGTGTATATCTTCCTTTGTATATGGCAAAGTTTTATAGATAAAGCTTTGGTGCATGAGGGTGTCCAAAGCTACAAAGATGATATAAAGCCAATTAATCTGTTATTATGAAACTGTAAAGACTAAAAAGAGTGTATAGAAAATAAATTCTAAAGCTCCAATTTGCAGTAGTAGACAATTGAGGCAAAGTATCTACATGAAGGGTTTATGTAGCTAACCATGTAAGTGAAGATAAAATATTTAGGTACTTTATCTAAACAAAGACATTATGTTAAAGAGGGTCCATATAGGGAAAGATAAATCATACTAGGTATTTCTAATAGAGGAAATTTAATACAAGAACTGGTGTTGGAAAGCTAAAAGTGCACAAAATGGATGCTGAGGTTCTCTAGATATGGACATTGCAGTAAGCGGCTACCACAGCAGGGAATAAAAAGAGGTAAGTTCATCAAACCCTGGAACCTGGCCTTGTATGTCTGATCCTTGAACCTCTGAGAGAGCTAATGTGGGCATGGCTGGTCATCTCTTTAGGTGCCCACTCTATATCTGGTTCTGGAACTGCCAAAGGAATCTGGGGGCTGAAGCTACAACTGCCTTCTATTGTCTGAGCAGTGGTGTCAGAAACTGGAAACAGAAAATAAGTCCTTTCTCCTTTCTTCCCTCCTTGAAATCTCCCTGTCAGGTCTCTCACTGGCAGAGTCTACCAGGAAGCCATGGGGCAGAAGGATGTGGGGTCTGAGAAGCATCACAGAGTATACATATGCTGAGGGGAATAGGTAAATAATCTGCACAGATGTCACTGATGATGAGGTAGCTCATCATTTTACCTAACATGAGAAAGAAAGACTGGAAAACCACAGCATAAAGGTTTAGTATCTTTGAGTTTTTCCACAAATTATTGCCCTCAGTGTCACTGGAGTGTTATAAAGCAGCATTTCTTAAAGAGTGCTTTGCTATTATCTCTTCAAAATTTTCCCTGAGTGACTGACACCCATTCTGCAAGTTTTGATGTTGGCAATTTCATGGTCTTACCAGAAGATGCCATTGAAGGTTTTCAGACAACAACCAGTGTTACATGTTACAGGCCCCTGGTAACTAATCATGTTGTGTGTCCCCATAACTAATATGTTGAAGCCCTAACCCCTCTCTCTCCCTTAGAATGTGACTATATTTGGAGATAAGGCCTTTAAAGAGGTGATTAAGGTAAATGAGGCTTTTAGGGTGGGCCATAATCCAATTTAACTGTCTTTATAAGAAGAGGAAATTTGGACCAACAAAAAGAAACAACAGAGATGGTATTTTGTTATGGCAGCTAACACAACCAGAAAGACATTTTAAATGGCATTTAAACTCAACGCATAAAGTACCAACATTTCATGCAACTTGCTGACGTGCCAATGATGTGAACATCTCTGATAAGGCTCACACCCATGCAGGCAATCAGAACTATATCATAACAGTAGGCTGGCCAGTTGTAAGACGGAGTTCTGTTTCTGAAACTTAAAATGAGAAAATGTACATCTTAGACTTAATACCATGCACCCATTCCTTCAGTTGCTTTTTATTATTTTTACCTTTCATGTGCCATGAGTTCCTCTTAGATCTGTTCTCTCTAGAATCTGGTCTTTGTTTTTTGTAAACATTTAATATTCAGTGAGTTCTGAACACATACATCTGTGTGAATTTGAGAACTATATTTTTGTAGTGGTCATTGATTGAGGAATCTAAGTAAGAGGAAGTGGATAATTTTGTATTTAATTGCAAATTAAAAGTACCCTATGTCGGTATAATTTTAATACACAAATCAAGAGTCTTCTTACCATAAAATAATTTAATCTGTGCTAGCAAATGGAATCCTAATGGTGCTAAGTGACAGAGAAACTATGTTTAAGAGAGAAAAAAGTACAAATCAGTGGACTGACCCAATTTCTACCTGGGCAGAAAGAAGGCTGGAGTTGGGAGTTTTGCTCAGTAGCTCACACCAGCAATTTGTGTTATATTATTTTATATAGAAGTTCAAGTTTAACACTTAAAATGACTGTTGCAAATATAAGATTCTGCCACATCCAGAATGTGAATGAAAATACACACTTTAAGTTTCTTTCATTTCATAATCTGCCAACCCTTCATCTCCTTGCAATCCTTATTCACTTCCTCTAAAGCTCCTAGAAAAAAAACATGCCTTTTAAAATAATATACATAAGCAAGTTAACAGAATATTATGGAGCTATCACAGAGAACAATAATTTTTAGACAAGGGATTTCAGCCTTTATTAGTTCAAGAACAATAAGTAATTTCCTTCTTTGCAGTCCCACTGGAGGTGAAATGTTCCCCTTTCTAGGTGCTGTCCACAAATTGTAATTAGCAATTATCTTCAGCACTGAATATTTTCTCAATTGTATTCTGGACTCTGTTTGAATGGATAATTTTCAGATGCATTCAGTCCTCTGTCTGTCGCCCAAAACTCTGTCACCCTTTGGCTTCTTGCATTCAGGCATCCAATCCATTCAGGCACTGTGTCAGTTAGATACTTTTGGCTGCAAAAATGGGACTCAAACTGGGTTCAACAATATAAAAGATTTAGTGGCTTACATTACAAACAGTTCAGAGTTGAGGCAGGTCTCAGGCATGATTCACTGAGAGTTTGGTTTCCTTTTTTTGTGATTCTCTGAACTTTGCTTTCTTAGGTTAGCTTTCTGATTCCTTATGCTCACAAGAAGGCAGCTGGAAGAGTGTAGTTTTTGATAATTAGTGAGCAAAATTGCCGAGTACTATGCAGACTGGTCTACCCAAAGATAAACAGATACCTAGTGAGCAATAGCCAAGATACAGAAACAACCTAAGTGTCCATCAATGGATGAATGGATAAAGAAAATGTAGTGTGTGTATTTGTACACACACACACGCGCACGCGCGCGCACACACACACACACACATATAACCTATTATTCAGTCATGGGAAAGAAGGATATCTAGCCATGTACAACAACATGGATGGACTTTGAAGGCATTATGCTAAGTGAAATAAGACAGAGAAAGAGAAATACTGTACAGTGTCATTTATATGTGAGGTAGAAAAAGACAGAAGAAAAGTGGTTGCTAGGCTGAGGGATGGAGTAAATATGGAAAGGTTGGCAAAAGGTTCAGCTATACGATGAATAAGGTCTAAGGATCTAATGTAAACCATGGTGGCCATAGTTGCTAACACTGTGTTATATAGTTGAAATTTGCTAAGAGAGTAGAGTTTAAATATTCTCACACACACACAAAAAAAGATAAACATGTGAGGTGATAATGTGTTAATTAACTAGATGGGAGAAATTTTTCCACAATGTATATGAATAACAAACTATGTACATTTTAAAAATCTTTTATCAATTATAACTCAGTAAAGCTGAAATTAAAAAAAGGAAATAAACAAATATATTGTGGTTTTTCTGAAAAATTACCTTCGCCAATGAAATTTGGATTTCTGTGATTGTTTTGTCCCATCTGAGTCCGTCCTGGATTTGGACTGGGGAAATAGACTAGATATTGGGGGGCTTAACAACAATGCACAATCTTGTCTCATGATAGTTTTTACTTTCCTCTTTGCATATTTTTTCTCATGCTCTGCAACTTCAGACTTTCTTTTTTCTGTGTAACTGATACCTTAAACTTCTCTCCCATTTTCATTCATTAAAATTTCCTGCCACTTGGGGCTTAGAACACAGAAGAGCATCCTGGCTAGGATTCTTTCATCCCAGTTGGACAGTGTCCTCCTGAACCTGAAATTGCCATTGCACTCTGGTTATCAGGTTAATGCATGGACTAACCAAAAGTTGGTTCCTTTTTTTCTACCATGTGATCACACAGGAATGAGAAAAACAAATCAAGTCTTCATGGCTTTCTCATTCATGTTCTTTCCCGTGCTTTTGATGCAGTGGAGAGGAGTACGAGATGTGAGGTACTGTCAGCAATGCACAGATCCTCAGGGACCTGACTTGGCCTCATCTGGCCACGGAAGGTTCAGGGAATGTGCCAACAAGCTGCAAGTGAGAAAGATAAGATATATTCTCTCTATTCCCAGTTAGGCTGGAAGAGAGCCAGGAGGTTTGCACATTTCATAGGATGTAAAGTAAAGTCAAAATTGTTAAAAATGGCCAAGAACTCAGGGGCTACTCTAGGAAAACAAAGATAATACAACAACCCTGTCAATTATACTACTAAGGGCCTTTTATTCTTAAATTTTGAATATAACATTTGTCCTTAAATAAAATCCACAGCAGTGGGGGGTGGAGCCAAGATGGCGGCATGAGTAGAGCAGCGGAAATCTCTTCCCAAAACCAAATATATTTATGAAAATATAACAAAGACAACTCTTCCTAGAAGAGAGACCAGAAGACACAGGACAACATCCAGACCACATCCACACCTGCGAGAACCCAGCGCCTTGTGAAGGGGTAAGATACGAGCCCCAGCCCGGCAGGACCTGAGTGCCCCACAAACCAGCTCCGGGCAGGAGGAGAGGAGTTGGAGCGGGGAGGGAGAGGGAGCCCAGGACTGCTAAACACCCAGCCCTAGCCATCCAGACCAGCGTGCAGACATACAGTGCATGCATGGGGTGCTGGATACTAGGGAAACAGGACAGTAATACCTGTGAGTGGGTCCCTGAGGAGGGCGCCATGGGGTCAAAGAAAAACGAGTGCTTTTTAGAAGTCTTAAAGGCACAGGGACCCCACACCGGACGGAAGCATCATGGAACACTTAGTCCAGCATCAGGGAATCTGGGGAACTCTGAGCACCCTGGGCAGCAGGGAGCACGGAGGCCCCTCATGGAGATAAATAGCCTCCCAACTGCTCCACCTCCAACGCAGCTCCACAATATAAAAGCAGCAGCCCGAGGCAGGCCATGCCCACAGCAACAGCAGAGATAAACTACATAGCAGCAGGGCAATAATCAGAAGCCCTGTCTGCACGCAGCTGCCCAGCATAAGCCACTACAGGTTACTGTTCTCCCAGGAGAGGAAGGCCACAAACCAAGAAGAAGGAAAGTTCTTTCAGCTGTCATTCATGTCAGCTCTGCAAACTATCTCTATCGCCATGAAAAGGCAAAATTTCAGGTAGACCAAAATAACAGAGTCAACACCTGAGGAGACAGACCTAACCAGTCTTCCTGAAAAATAATTCAAAACAAAATAAAAAACATGCTGACGGAGATGCAGAGAAATACACAAGAGCTAAGGGATGAAGTCCGGAGGGAAATTACAGACACCCAGAGGGAGATTACAGACGTCTGGAAGGAGATTACAGAAGTGAAACAAACTCTGGAAGGATTTATAAGCAGAATCGATAAGATGCAAGAGGCCATTGATGGAATAGAAACCAGAGAACAGGAATGCATAGAAGCTGACACAGAGAGAGATAAAAGGATCTCCAGAAATGAAACAATATTAAGAGAACTGTGTGACCAATCCAAAAGGAACAATATCTGTATTATAGGGCTACCAGAAGAAGAAGAAGGAGAAAAAGGGATAGAAAGTGTCTTTGAAGAAATAATTGCTGAAAACTTCCCCAAACTGGTTGAGGAAATAATCAAACAGACCACGGAAATACATAGAACTCCCAACAGAAAGGACCCAAGGAGGACAACACCAAGACACATAATAATTAAAATGGCAAATATAAAGGACAAGGAAAGAGTTTTAAAGGCAGTTAGAGAGAAAAAGGTCACCTATAAAGGAAAACCCAACAGGCTATCATCAGACTTCTCAACAGAAACCCTACAGGCCAGAAGAGAATGGCATGATATATTTAATGCAATGAAACAGAAGGGCCTTGAACCAAGGATACTGTATCCAGAAATATTATCATTTAAATCTGAAGGAGGGAATAAAAAATTCCCAGACAAGCAAAAGTTGAGGGAATTTGCCTCCCACAAACCACCTCTACAGGGTATTTTAGAGGGACTGTTCTAGAAGGGAGCACTCCTAAGACTAAACAGATCTCACCAGAGAAAATAAAATCATAGCAAAGAAAGCGGAGCAACCAAATACTAACTAAAGGCAAAAAATAAAATCAACTACCCACTAAAAGCAGTTAAAGGAAAGACGAAAGAGCACAGAATAAAACAACCAATATATAAAGAATGGAGGAGGAGGAATAAGAAGGGAGAGAAGAAAAGAATCTCCAGACAGTGTATATAACAGCTCAGTAAGCAAGCTAAGTTAGGCAGTAAGATACTAAGGAAGCTAACCTTGAATCTTTGGTAACCACGAATCTAAAGCCTGCAATGGCAATGAGTACATATCTTTCAATACTCACCCTAAATGTAAATGGACTGAATGCACCAATCAAAAGACACAGAGTAATAGAATGGATAAAAAAGCAAGACCCATCTATATGCTGCTTACAAGAAACTCACCTCAAACCCAAAGATATGCACAGACTAAAAGTCAAGGGATGGAAAAACATATTTCAGGCAAATAACAGAGAGAAGAAAGCAGGGGTTGCAGTACTAATATCAGACAAAATAGACTTCAAAACAAAGAAAGTAACAAGAGATAAAGAAGGACATTACATAATGATAAACGGCTAAGTCCAACAAGAGGATATAACCACTCTAAATATATATGCAACCAATACAGGAGCACCAGCATATATGTGAAACAAATACTAACAGAACTAAAGGAGGAAATAGAATGCAATGCATTCGTTTTAGGAGACTTCAACAAGCCACTCACTCCAAAGGATAGATCCACTGGGCAGAAAATAAGTGAGGACACGGAGGCACTGAACAACACAGTAGAACAGATGGAACTAATAGACACCTATAGAACTCTACATCCAAAAGCAACAGGATATACATTCTTCTCAAGTGCACATGGAACATTCTCCAGAATAGACCACAAAAAGAGCCTCAGTAATTTCCAAAAGATTGAACTTCTATCAACCAACTTTTCAGAACACAAATGTATAAAACTAGAAATAAATTATACAAAGAAAACAAAAAGGCTCACAAACACATGGAGGCTTAACAACATGCTCCTAAATAATCAATGGATCAATGAACAAATTAAAATAGAGATCAAGCAATATATGGAAACAAATGACAACAACAACACAAAGCCCTAACTTCTGTGGGACGCAGTGAAAGCAGTCTTAAGAGGAAAGTATATAGCGATCCAGGCACAGTTGAAGAAGGAAGAATAGTCCCAACTGAATAGTCTAACATCACAATTATCGAAACTGGAAAAAGAAGAACAAATGAGGCCTAAAGTCAGCAGAAGGAGGGACATAATAAAGATCAGAGGAGAAATAAACAAAATTGAGAAGAATAAAACAATAGAAAAAAAATCAATGAACCAAGAGCTGGTTCTTTGAGAAAATAAACAGAATAGATAAGCCTCTAGCCAAACTTATTAAGAGAAAAAGAGAATCAACACAAATCAACAGAATCAGAAATGAGAACGGAAAAATCATGACAGACTCCACAGAAATACGAAGAATTATTAAAGACTACTATGAAAACCTATATGCTAACAAGCTGGAAAACCTAGAAGAAATGGACAACTTCTTAGAAAAATATAAACTTCCAAGAATGACCAAGGAAGAAACACAAAAGTTAAACAAACCAATTAAGAGCAAAGAAATTGTAACGGTAATCAAAAAACTACCCAAGAACAAAACCCCTGGGCCAGATGGATTTACCTCAGAATTTTATCAGACACACAGAGAAGACATAATACCCATTCTCTTTAAAGTTTTCGAAAAAATAGAAGAGGAGGGAATACTCCCAAACTCATTCTATGAAGCCAACATCACCCTAATACCAAAACAAGGCAAAGACCCCACCAAAAAAGAAAATTACAAACCAATATCCCTGATGAATGTAGATGCAAAAATACTCAACAAAAGATTAGCAAACCGAATTCAAAAATACATCAAAAGGATCATACACCATGACCAAGTGGGATTCATCCCAGGGATGCAAGGATGGTACAACATTCAAAAATCCATCAACATCATCCACCACATCAACAAAAAGGACAAAAAACACATGATCATTTCGATAGATGCTGAAAAAGCATTCAACAAAATTCAACATCCATTCATGATAAAAACTATCAGCAAAATGGGTATAGAGGGCAAGTACCTCAACATAATAAAGGCCATATATGATAAACCCACAGCCAACATCATACTGAACAGCGAGAAGCTGTAAGCTTTTCCTCTGAGATTGGGAACAAGACAGGGATGCTCACTCTCCCCACTGTTATTCAACATAGTACTGGAGGTCCTAGCCACGGCAATTAGACAAAACAAAGAAATACAAGGAATCTAGATTGGTAAAGAAGAAGTTAAACTGTCACTATTTGCAGATGACCTGATATTGTACATAAAAAACCCTAAGGACTCCACTTCAAAACTACTAGAACTGATATCGGAATACAGCAAAGTTGCAGGATACAAAATTAACACACAGAAATCTGTGGGTTTCCCATACACTAACAATGAACTAATAGAAAGAGAAATCAGGAAAGCAACTCCATTCACATTTGCATCAAAAAGAATAAAATACCTAGGAATAAACCAAACCAGAGAAGTGAAAGAACTATACTCTGAAAACTACAATTCACTCTCAAGAGAAATTAAAGAGGACACTAACAAATGGAAACTCATCCCATGCTCCTGGCTAGGAAGAATTAATATTGTCAAAATGGCCATCCTGCCAAAAGCAATATACAGATTTGATGCAATCCCTATCAAATTACCAGCAACATTCTTCAACAAACTGGAACAAGTAGTTCAAAAATTCATATGGAAACACCAAAGACCCCGAATAGCCAAAGCAATCCTGAGAAAGAAGAATAAAGTAGGGGGGATCTCACTCCCCAACTTCAAGCTCTACTATAAAGCCATAGTAATCAAGACAATTTGGTACTGGCACAAGAACAGAGCCACAGACCAATGGAACAGACTAGAGACTCCAGACATTAACCCAAACATAAATGGTCAACTAATATTTGATAAAGGAGCCATGGACATACAATGGCGAAATGACAGTCTCTTCAACAGATGGTGCTGGCAAAACTGGACAGTTAAATGTAAGAGAATGAAACTGGATCACCGTCTAATCCCATACACAAAAGTAAATTCGAAATGGATCAAAGACCTGAATTTAAGTCATGAAACCATAAAACTCTTAGAAAAAAACATAGGCAAAAATCTCTTAGACATAAACATGAGTGACCTCTTCTTGAACATATCTCCATGGGCAAGGAAAACAAAAGCAAAAATGAACAAGTGGGACTATATTAAGCTGAAAAGTTTCTGTACAGCAAAAGACACCATCAATAGAACAAAAAGGTACCCTACAGTATGGGAGAATATATTTGTAAATGACAGATCCGATAAAGGCTTGACATCCAAAATATATAAAGAGCTCACCCACCTAAACAAACAAAAAACACATAATCCAATTAAAAAGTGCGTAGAGGAACTGAACAGACAGTTCTCCAAAAAAGAAATACAGATGACCAACAGACGCATGAAAAGATGCTCTACATCGCTAGTTATCAGAGAAATGAAAATTAAAACTAAAATAAGGTATCACCTCACACCAGTAAGAATGGCTACCATCCAAAAGACAAACAATAACAAATGTTGGCAAGGTTGTGGAGAAGGGGGAACCCTCCTACACTGCTGGTGGGAATGTAAATTAGTTCAACCATTGTGGAAAGCAGTATGGAGGCTCCTCAAAATGCTCCAAATAGACTTCCCATTTGACCCAGGAATTCCACTCCTAGGAATTTACCCTAAGAATGCAGCATTCAAGTTTGAAAAAGACAGATGCACCCCTATGTTTATCGCAGCACTATTTACAATAGCCAAGAATTGGAAGCAACCTAAGTGTCCATCAGTAGATGAATGGATAAAGAAGATGTGGTACATATACACAATGGAATATTATTCAGCCATAAGAAGAAAACAAATCCTACCATCTGCAACAACATGGATGCAGCTAGAGGGTATTATGCTCAGTGAAATAAGCCAGGTGGAGAAAGACAAGTACCAAATAATTTCACTCATCTGTGGAGTACAAGAACAAAGAAAAACTGAAGGAACAAAACAGCAGTAGAATCACAGAACCCAAGAATGAACTAACAGGTACCAAAGGGAAAGGGACTGGGGAGGATGGGTGGGTAAGGAGGGATAAGTGGGGGGAAGAAGAAAGGGGATATTATGATTAGCATGCATAATCGGGTGGTGGGAGAAAGGGGAGGGCTGTACAACACAGAGAAGACAAGTAGTGATTCTACAACATTTTGCTATGCTGATGGACAGTGACTGTAATGGGGTTTGTGGGGGTGGGTCCTGGTATAGGGGAGAGCCTAGTAAACATAATATTCTTTATGTAATTGTAGATTGATGATAACAAAAAAAAAGAGAAATAAAAGGGGGATTACTCCCTGATAGGATAAAACTAACTGCAAATCAATGATTAATGCATGCTTTACATATCCTTAATTTTGATCATTTAAAGGGTGTCAGATGATCAGCTATGGACGTACATTTTTCTGATAATATTCCTTCCTCTTAAAAGAAAAAAGCAGTTCCTGTGTGGTGATTACCAATAAGTTCTTCACAATGGTATAAAGGTCATATCAAAGTGTGGGTAAAGGGTTTGTTTGTGTTTATACAGAGGATCAGAGCCTAATTTGGCTACCCAGAAAACGAATTAAGATACAGTATGAAGAAGAACTTCCAACATCAACATCCTCGGGAAGAGTCATTCCAGAAGGTGATCATCAAAAACTTCAACAAAGATCCTGGCGCTGTTGCAGTTGTAGCTGCATTCATCCCACTGGTTCCTGGACTTGCCATTGGAATGAAGAAGGAAATATCTAAGCTGGCCTGTGCATAGAGTAAAACAACAAATTTTACTGGATCTATACTGTTGGAACTCAACCAAGAATTAGGAGAAGTGCAAGTTGCAGCGCTCCATAATCGTGTGACTACAGACTATCTACTGTTAAAAGAACATATGGGATGTGAACAGTTCCCAGGAATGTGTTGTTTTAATGTGTCTGATTTTTCTCCAACTTTTCAAGTTCAGTTTGACAATATCCATCATATCATTGATAAGTTTTCACAAATGCCTAGGGTGCCTAACTGGTTTTCTTGGTTTCACTGGCTATGGCTGGTAATTGTAGGTCTGCTTTTGTTATGTAGCTGTATTTCTATTATGTTAATGTGTGTACGCAATTTAATTAGTAGTTTAAAACCTATACATGCTTATGTTACTCTAGAAGAAGATATGTCAAAGAAATAATCAATCTTCCCATGTTTTCTTCCATCTGCTACTTCTGTAGCATTTCTTCTTCCTTCCTAATTACAACCCTTTAGTAGAATTCGTGCCTCATATAAAAAATTACCGAGTATCATAATTCTTCCAAGTGGTAAAGATACCTCAAGACAAATGCTGGGCATAGAAGCCACAGGGCATAAATCTGCAAAGAAGTAAAAAGCTAACCTTTTCAAAGAATATTCCTTCTCTCTCACTTACCAATTTTACGTTTCCCTGTATGGCCCTGGAAGATGACTGGTTAGCCAGAGACGGGTAAGATTCCTCAAGGGAGGAACAACCTAAGACAGGCACAGTCGCAGGGGGGCCATCAGGTGAGAAATTGGGGATCAACAGAGGTGAGGCTTAGAACCTCACTCCCCCTGTTTTGAGAGAAATCTTCTACATCCGTTAATGTTTTGTTGCCCTTGTCTAGCTTGGATTAATACTTAGTCTATAGGCACACACCTGATCATCTACATTTGCCCTCTTACAGCACTAAATTATGTTTTCTACCTTTATCTTTCATCTACCTACCACTTCAGCATTTTATAAAAATAAAAATAATAATAATAATAATAATAAGGGAGAAATGTGGGATTCACATATAAATCAAGTATAAAAATCAAATGAATAATCATATTTGACCTGATTGTTTATAGTTCAGGATGCGTGATCAAAACCGAAAGTTTCTGTGATATGACTGCCCTTGCACTGTTCACCATGTAAGAACTTATTCACTATGTAAGAACTCGTTCTCCATGTAAGAACCTGTTCATTATGCTTCAGAAGATTGGAGACTGTTGAGAATTAGGCTTGGGGTTGATTAATGATTGTGCCTTGAGTCCCCTATACAGAATTTTATTGTTGTTAACAACCATTTGATCAATAAATATGAGAGATGTCCTCTCAAAAAAAAAAAATCCACAGCAGTATAATCATGTGACCCTTGTCCTCTGGTATCTTAATTCTGACAGGATTTGAGTAGTTGGGGACTAGTCTGTGACCATGCATCTATGAGTATCACAGAAGCCTTCCAGTGGAGCCAAATGATTATTTATAAAATATTAACACATTTCATTTACATATTGCTATATTTTAGTGTACTGCCAGCCATGTTGTTTTATTCAGAATCAAGACTCAGTAAGTCCAAGTATTAACCTCTTTTTAATATAATATTTTTTTTATCAGAGTAGTATAGGTATATAGTTTTGAAATCAAATAATGTTGCAAATCTAATCATGAAAAAGAGATATTCTCAAATCCTCCCATTCTCACATCTGAACCTAGCCACTATCAACCCTTAGGTTTTCTTTGGATATTTACCTCTATATCTAATATAACTGTGCTGCTCCCTTTTGATTTTTCTGCTATAGGGGAATTCAGTTTTCTCATCCTCTTTATCTAACCAAGACTAAGACACATACCTCTTCTCTCTTTGTTCCTCTCACCTCCTCTGTCCTCATCTCTCTTAGTACAGAATAGTCACATTATAAGATCGTGTTTCCCTTATTACGTCTATGGAAGTATCACTCCCAGCTGAGCCAAATTGGGGAATATGATCTCATTTCCTTTCTTCTACCCCCAGTTATTTTTCCCTGGAATTTTAATAATTTCTCCATTTTTTTCTGTTGTTTTGTCCAATCTTTTGTTGTTGCTAATTCTGGGCTTCCCCATGCTCTACGCCAGTCTCTGCTGCAGCTGTAAAGCTCTGCACACAGCTGAGCACATCAGTGGCCTGTCCACTCCGTTTCCGCCAGGGAAGTCTGCGCTGAGCCCTGTGTCCTCTTGCTTTATCCAGTACTTGTTCCCAAGGTTGCCACATAGTTGTCATCCAAGGACTTCTGTCTCTGATGCTGGGGTGTCTGAGAAAGCGAAATATTAACATTATCTTGGAAGATACAAATGGTTTCTACCAGAAGTCTGTCCCTGTCATGTTGAAGGTAAGTGTAAAGGCTCAAGACCTAGAAAATGAATAATAAAGGCATGTTTTATCAGAGGGAATGAGATCTATGCAGGGCTCATAGTTGTAATATGCAAAAAATTTATTTTCTATATGATTATAGTTTGTTGACCATTGATATTTAGTGTGTCTATTGGGTTTATCCAAGTGATTAATCCCTTCATTCTTCCAATTTTCCTATTTTTTCAAGGCTGTCCACCCATCTTCCTGGCCAAAGACTTATTCTGTGATCTGCTTGATCTTCCCACTAAGACCTCAAGGTTATCATGCATCTTTTCCACTCCTTCCAACCTTTAAAACTTTGATTAAATTAGTAGGGCTGAAAATAAGTGAAAAGCTTGATTAAACAAATATTTGTATGTGCCTACAATTGATATAAATATTTCATGTACTGTATTGAGTTCAAAATAACCTGTTTATTGAAGTACAGCATAAATATTCCAAACTTAATTTAAAAAATTCAGAAAGATGCATGCTCAGAAATACTAGGTTCTTATAAAGTTATTCCTCTGTCAATATACTTACTGATGTTAACATCTACCAATGAACAGATTTGATTTCCAAAATAACACTGGATGCTTACCTGTCCATTGACTGAAGTGCTCATATGAAGTTCACCTCTAGCTGAGCTGGTCTGAGTATCCCTGAAACATATCTGAACATGTGGAGGGTATAAATTTGGAGAGAGAGGTGGCTTGATAGCATCATCTACATTTATGGAACATTTAAGGTGTGCTGGCTGTTGTAGCTGTTATATTTGTATTTATTTAATGAGCTCTTATAATCTTATGAACTAGATATTGCTATGACATTTGAAAGACAGGAAACTGAGGCTTGAGTGACTTGTTCAAAGCCTCACAATGAATAAAATAGTAGAGCTAGTATTCTAATCCCCAGATGCCTGACTCATGTCTGGACCTCTCAGTCCCCTACCGGACAGAGAATGTGTTACAAGATAACAAAAACCTGAAAGCTATTGATTGGCTCTCATATGTGGAGTGCTGATTTTCAAGCACCACGTTAGAACTCAGGTATGTACACTCTTTTACATGTCTTTGGTGAGCAATACGAAAACATTTCTGTTGGTTATGTGTGACAGTGGAATTGTTAGGTCACATAGTAAGGGTGTATTCAACTTCAGTAAATGCTGCTAAAGGTTTTCCTAAAGCACTAATGTATTCTCCTTCCAGCAGCATTAGAAATTTCCAGTCAGTCTCCATTCCTGTCAACAACTGACATTGCTGGTCCTTCTCATTTTAGCCATTCTGGTGGATTGTCAATGTGTCTCCCTGGAGTTTCAGTTTGCATTTCCCTGATGCCTAAGGAGGTTGAGTACCTTTTTATAAGTCTATTGACCACTTGGACACCTGTTTTTGTGAAGTGTGTATTCTAACCTTTTGCCCATTTTTCTATTTGGTCATCTGGATGATAATATTTCATAGCCTAGATTATAATTTGGGGCCATATTTTGAAGAGTGTGGAACAATCCTACTACTGTAGGGCTGGACATTTGCTTGTATATAGGTGTTGCAGCTTATTGAATGCAGCTGAGTAGTTCCACAAAGGTGCCTAGGAGAAAAAATTGCCTCTCCCCATTTCTTCAGAAATTGAAAGCTATCACAAACAATATGTATTTTTGGCAGCTGGTATTTAACACCTGACATGTTAGTGGGCCACTTTATTCTATCCCCATGGCCATATGCTCCCATGTGATATCTCTGAGAATGTTTACCTCTTAGACAAATGCTGACCTGTCACTGCTTGACATACGGTGAGCAGTAGGTAGGCCCTCGCTTCCCTATAGGACCTCTGCTCCCCACTGCTTTCCTGGAGAGGTCAACATGCTTAGGGCATATGCCTACCTAAGACATACGGCAGTGACATTTCCCTCCCCCTGAGGGCAAGAAGCCAGCCCATGTCAGTGGCTGCACCAGAATTTATTTGCAAGGCACAAGATGGGAAATGACCTTGTGGAAGTAGAGGTTGGAATATTGTTTTATCATTCCAAGGCAGGAGTAGAAATAACAGGAACACTGCTATAGGTTGCTCAGCTTCTGTGGAACTCAGTTTGCTTATCTGTAAAATGGAGGTAGTTGTGTAAGACCCACTTTCAATGTTGGGAGGTTAGAGGTAATGTGTACAACAGGCCTAATGGGGAGAAGTATTTCAAAGGTAAAAGAAGGGTGTAAAGCCCTAGTTGCAGGTATGAGTGGTGTATTACAGACCACATCAAAACCCCGTGGCCCTAACAGGCCTCAAAGGCAAAGTCAAGGTGTTAGCTAACTGGCATCTATCTGGAGGCTTGGGGGAAAGGAGCTATTGCCAGACTCATTCAGGTTGTTGGCAGAATCCATGTCCTGGTCTCTTACTCAGGGCCACTCGCTTCTCCTAGTAGTCTACTCCTCTCTCTTCAAACCACAAGAGGGCAAGAGGGCACTGAGTCCTTCTCAGGCTTCAAACCTCTCTTCTTCTGCACCCAGCTTAGCAAGCTGGACTTCATCTTACAGGTAATGAGGGAGGGCAACCCTGACACATGTCAGTGTGTTCAGTGGACTTCCAGCTGCTGCATCTGATTCTCTCTGCCTGAGGACTTTTCTGGAACCTCAAAAGGCTGCTCTGCCTATACATAAAAGTCAACAGCTGCTGTGGACTTAACTCTTATCAGTCATTCAGAGAGCTGTCTCACCCCAGGACTGATGGTGCTGGGCAAATAGCCCATGCCCCTCACTTACAGTATTAGTTTCCCAGGCCTTTCAAAACCAAGTACAACAAACCAGGGGCCTTAAGACACCAGAGATTTACTCGTTCATAGTTCTGGAGGCTAGTCGTCCAAAACCAAGGTGTTAGCTGGGCAATGCTCCTTTGCGACTCCAGGCAGAATCCTTTCTTGCCTCATCCTAGCTTCTGCCGGTTGCCATCAGTCCTTGGCATTCCTTGGCTTGGCCCTGTATGGCTCCACTCTCTGGCTCCATCTTCACACAGCAGTTTCCCCTTGTGTCTTCACATTGTCTTCTTATAATGATAGCAATCATAGTGATTTAAGGGTCCACACTATTCCAGTATGACCACATCTTTACTTAACTAATTACATCTGCAGTGACCCTATTTGTAAATAAAGTGACATTCTGAGGTACTGGGGGTCAGGACTTCAACATATCTTCTAGAGAAACACAACTCAACCTGTAATCCACAGGGTGGCAAAATTCTTTGATGTGAATTCTATACCATTTCCCAGAGTTTCTCCAGCCGCCCACCCTGTAGCTGCCTCTGTGACTCTCTCACTGGCTGCCTCCCTCCCCCCCTCACTTCCTTACACCCCTACTAGTGTTTCCTTCATGTCCTAAATAAACATTCTACACTTGATTTCTTGTCTCAGGGCACACAAAATACAAATTGTTTCGAGGAATCCCCCCAAAATAACAAAAATAACAAAGATTTTTGGTAGTAGACTGAAATGTTCAAAACTTTAGGACTTTGTGGACAGGGTAACAGCGTGTGGGGTCTGTGGGTGGAATGCAGAGGGCAGTGGCATTGAATGGAAGTGGAGTGACACCACGCTGACTGCTATTCTGGGCTGGATATAAGAGACACGGGCCCTGTCCGTGCACAGACTGGTGCCATGTTCCTAGAGATCCTGTTGGTACCTGGTTCTCAGGTTCTGATTAGAACCAGAAGGTTGCACACCTCCATCCAGAACACCCTGACAAACAGCTTTGAGCCCTTAAGTGTGTCATCTAAGATTTATGCCGTTTTAAAAACAGCCTTGGTAGAGGTTCAGCTATGGTCAGTTTAAGGACCATGCCTGTTGGTGGAATAGCCTTAGGGTTTCTGATACTATTAGCTTATCAAAGGATGCCTGAACAGGTAATTTCCAAAATATCCTCCTTGTTCCAATTCCTCCATCCATTTAGCTTGGCATATATTAAATACACTGCAAGTAGTTGTTATTTCAAAGCAAGAAAGCAGAAAAAAAATCTTATTCCTTAAGAGATAAAAAAGGCACCAACAGTAATAGCAAGAATAATAATATCAAAGATGGTCCAGGTGTGAAATCAAAGGGTGGGAAGGGGGTGGTCTGGAGAGGGCAAAGGGAGGTTGTTTTCAGTTGTCTCTCTCCTGTGCCTCTCAGAGAATGACTCAGTAGTGATCATGAGTGCAGTGGCCATAAACCCCTTTCGCAAATGAAGGATCATTTGTGACAACCTTGGAAGGAAGCTCTAGATGAGTGAAGACATATGCGATCAGCCCTTTGACCCCTGCGTGGTGGTCCTTCCTGATTTGTCTAGTGGTTGAGTCCCTGAGAACATGCCCCCCCATTTTCTTAGCCAGCAATCTGGTTGTAAGCAGCATTCTGTGCCTGTAAGACCATGTCTGTCTGGGGCACAGCTTCTGAGAGCGTGTCTCCTGTGTGGATTGGGCTGTGGCAGTATTAGCATCAGAACAGACACCAGGGGCTCACAAAGTTTGCTTTCTGATTAGATGTGCTGTTTGTGTGCTGCCATGACTTACAGCTCATGCATTTATTACATGAGCTATTGTATTCTGCGTAGTGTTCCAGCAGTGCTTCGTTTGTATACATATATCCTCAACACTTCACATAGCATCTTATCCAAAGGAAGTGTGCAATATGTTTGTTAAATAAATTAATTGCTTAGAAATCTCCCCAAATGAGATGTAAAACCTGAGGAGTAAGCTTAGAGTTCAAATACTCCTGAAAGATGAAGCTGACCCCCCATGAAAACAGGCCCCATAATCAGAAGCCAAGAATTCTGTGGATGCAGAAGAGAAATGTGAAATATTTCCCTAAGGAATCATAGCTGTGTCTAGGTCTATTTCACTGGAGATTTTTTTTTAGCTGATTCTATATACTTTGGGTGGGAAAAATGATGTCATTCTCTTCACAAGCAACCTGGAGAGTAATGAAGAAGGAAGAAAAAGGAAATAGGGTGACAGAGTCTCCACAAATATGTTTTGCTCAGTAGTAAGGGGTGCTTTGTATCAGGTACAGCTCAATTCCTTTTTGCAGTGAGGGAGGTTGCCCTCACTGCAAAAAGCATCTCTTCTACTCCCTGAAATATGTGCATGGGTAAGTAATTGTTAACATGGCCTTAAATAATTACCCAGCCAAGGCTGGATCAGGCATGGCATGATTGTCTCTTGCATGATCTTCTGGTAAGATGCTGAGTGTCACTACTCAGGCTGTGTTGCCTGGAAATGGGAGAGTGCTCAGTGCTCCCACACCAAGCAGAGAGAACCCAGATTTTTCCTGGGTCAACAAATAACCTAGGTGGGCAGCTTTTTGCCTCAAGTGTTGGAGAAACAAAGCCTCTAAATATTTCACCAAAAGAGAATGTTATATGCTTACAGATGTGGAAACCAATGATTATTTTCAAAGAGTAAGAAAAGACCCTAACACAAGACAATAGCCATGATGGGTAGAGCTTATATTCTGGGCCAAATGTCCCTGTGCCTCATAGGTAAACTTAGGACAATGCTGTCAGAGAGGTACGCCCACATGTCAGAGATGAGAAATGTGGAATGAGCTTTGGGTCACAAACTCATAAGAGGCCAGAACAAAGATTCAAATTTGGTTAGTATGGCTCCACACAGCAGAAGCCTTTGCAGTGCACCGCCATGCAGCACCTTAGTATGGAAGAGAGCAGGGTAAGTCTTTATTCGCTATGCCGAACAGGGCCAGCAGGCTTGCAAAACAGAAGAGGAATCCAAACCAGACAATTCACAGTAAAAGTTCACGGTTGTAATCAGGTCCCTAGTAAAGGAGCAACCTGGACTGGTGCTAGAATCCACTGAATGCTCTTATGCTTGTAAATTAATGACTCTACATTTATTATTTAGGAATGCATATATTTAGAGAATTTCTTGAAGTTCCCTTCCTGATCAGGGTTAGTTTCTGAGCTAGTAAGGTGTAGACCTGGAGTGGGAGGCACTTTGCATCATGCTGGAAAGCAGAGTTCAGCAATGGAGGGAAACTGAGTCCTGATGGCATTGTCTGAGCTTCTAGATCCTGCTATACCTGAAGCTCGCATGCCTCTTGATTTTTTTTTAGGTTATATTATAATTAATCATCTTTCATTGCTTAAGCTACTTTGGGTTAGGCTGCTTTCAGCAAATAGGGCCCTAATAGGAACCCTAATGTCTCATTACAAACAGATATTGATCTTGTTTGACACCAGGGAGCCAAGATTCTGGTCACCAGAGTGGGAAAACCCATTGATGAACAGACACTGGTTCAGACAGTGGTAGCACAAGGTTGGTCCCTCTGCAGACTGAAGTTGCTTTAACCTGGCAAAAGGGAGCCTTCTTGAGGACAAGGAACTTCTACTCTATGAATAACAGCCTTAAACTTAGGAGAATAGACCAGACTCACCGCATTCCATGCGAACTCCTGCAGGCTGTCACACAATGAGATTAAAATGCTGCAAGTTTGTTTATAAGGGGCATGTGGCTGGTCTTCTCATATCTATATAACAGGTTGTTTGAGACCGATGTGACAACTTATGTAATGAGTCTGTTGAGAAGAGCTCAGTTAGATTTATAAAAGGGATTAGCATTTAAAGAAGTAGAAATAACACGTATGGTCACATCAGGTAGACCACAATTTATAAACATGACTATAAACATTCTGTGTCTGGACATACATTGCCAACTAGCTAAGTCAGAAAGAAATCTCCACCTCTTATTACCAGGGCAAGATATTACAAGTCTGCCTCCTCTGCCCTCATCTGGCCTTGGCAGTTAGCAGGTCTCACTCTGGAACCCATAGGTCCATGTCTGGGAGCAGCAGAAAATAGAAAGTGTCTGTAATCAAGCAGGGAAGAGCTGGTCTAAGTTGGGATTTACTGGAGGGGATCTTCAGAAAGGGCAGAATGAAAGCAAAGGTGTGCAAATAGAGCCAGGCAGCAAGAAAGATTAAATGTTGCTATTTGAATACATAAGCCTCTTCATGTTTAATAAGGACTCACAGATCTGGGAAAGAAAGTTTCAAAGAAAATGGTTAAAAATAGTAGCCCTTCTGAGCAGCCTGTACCCTGAGGTCAGCCCTGGTTCTGAGTAATTGTCCTAGTGTTGGAGTCCTTGCTTTGGTTTCTACTTCAGGATCCTAGTTTTTCCAGGATTGGGCTGCTAACTTAACTGTGTGATCTGCCCAGTGCCTATTCCTGCCCTTTCTGGTACCATCATCTTGAATTTCTTTAGGTGACCATACTGCTCCCCAGTGTTAATCCTGCTATTCTGGGTGGAACTGGTTTATTCCTTGCTTCCAGGTCCAGGAAGGCATATGACTCAGTCCTGATCACTTGGCATGTTTCACAACTGTTCAGTTACCTAGTTGATTAGTCAGAGACAAACCCATGACCCAAGTTGGTCCAAAGATACTCAATTGTGAGAATTTTTTTTCTAGAACCATCTGGATAGAGATGTTGTTTTCCTGTCAGGGTTGGTTTCTGAGCTGGTAAGAGGCAGACCTGGCATGGTAGGCACTTTGCCATCATGCAGGAAAGCAGAGTCTAGCAATGGAGAGAAACTGAGTCCTGATGGCATTGTTTGAACTCCTAGATCCTGCTATACCTGAAGCTAGAATTGCTCTTGACTTCTTAGGTACTGTTCTAATAGATCATCTTTCATTGCTCAAGCCACTGTGCGTTAGGCTACTTTCAAGGAATAAGATACGTAGACTTTTCATCTTCTAGAGACTAGAGTTTGTCTCTGAACCTCAGCCACCCTGCCTGGGATCCTGTCGTTGAACCTCTTTGATTCTGAGGATCTCCCTAAATCTTACACTCTGTTACTTCATATCACTAGTTCTCAACTGAGGGTTGACAATATCTGGAAACATTTTTGATTGTCATACATGGGGGTTGGTGGTACAGGCCAGGAATGCTAGTACACGTCCTACAGTGCACAGGCTAGCCCCCTAGAACAATGAATTATCCAGCAAAAATGTTGAAAGTGCCTATGATATTGTGATTTATAGTAAGAATACATATTTGGTCTTCCTCCCCCTGGCACAGGGCTCTTGGAATTTCCTAAATGAGACAGGCAATCATGTGTCTCTTATTATGTTAATGAGGTGATTTTTGGAAAAGCCCTCAGTAACAGAAGGATAGGGACTGGTTTCCAGTGCCAACTAAAGGATTAGAGGAGAAATTTTGAGTACTACCCCTGACCTCTTGGATGGGGGAAGGGCTGGAGACTGAGTTCAGTCATCAATGGCCAATGATTTTATCAGTCATGCCTACTTAATGAAGACCCCATAATAACCCAAAGGACAAGGATCAGAGAGCTTCCTTTGGTGATTAGATGGTGAGGCAAGGAGAATGTCGCCCCAGAAAGTGTGGAAACTCCATGCCCCTTTCCACATGCCTTGTCCTATGCGTCTTGCCCCCACAACTGTGCCTGGTTATTCCAGGAAGGAAACTGTTCCCCGAGTTCTGTGAGCCTCTCTAGCAAAGTAGTCAAAGCTGAGAAGGGGGTCAAGGAAACCCCAGCTCTACAGCCCGATGGTCGGAAGCACAGGTGACAGCCTGGACTTGCAGCTGGCCTCGGGAGTGGGGGCGGGGTAGTCTTGTAGGGCTGAGCCTTTCACCTGTGGGCTCTGATGTTCTCTCTGGGTGCACAGGGTCAGAACTGAGTTAAGTTGTAGGACACCCAGTTGGTGTCACAGAATTGCTTGGCCCACACATCTGGTGTCAGAAGTATCAGAAGCAGTGTAACATTCAGAGGGTGCTGTATCTGGTGGTAATGAAAACAGTGGTGTGCTTTTTCTTTACAGTGTTGCTGTTGAGAAACTCAGCTTTAGATGTTATTATAATCCTTCTATCTTTCAGGCACGGACACTTGCCACCGTGCATTAATCCTTCATCCATCAACCATGCATTAGGGCCCTGAGCTAAGCATCGCACTAAAGTCCGGGATGCTGCATGGTCAGGGTACAGTCCTTGTCAGGGAATTGGCTGAAATAGTAACTCCACTGGCCTTGCCCTCTGACTGCTTGCCTCAGTTGTCCTCCTTGAATTTCAGATCCACCTGGGGACTCTGTCTAGTCTCAGCATGCTGGACATCCCGAACATGATCCGTTCTGTTCCCTCTTGAATTGAATCAGGACAAGTAACGGTTATCATCCCAAGTAGATATTTTTAGTGTAAGAATGTGTCATTGGCAGCAGAGAATTTTCTCAGATTTTATATGGTCTAAAAGAATTTGAGCTTTTCCAGTCTTTCTCTTTAGTGTTCTTTTATTTTTTTGGCTTCATGGGAATCTTTCTTTAGAGAAGCATCAGACCGTAATTATGTCTTTCTGGCTCCCTGATGTGGTGAATAAAAGATGGTGGTTGAAAGATCGTTTACAAATGATGGGGCAGTGAATGCTAATCTGTTCTTCTGTCTAGAGTGCTTGTAGTACATAATTTTGGAAAACTGTTTGCTAATGTCTGATAGATAACCTCTCAAGGTGTCCCTTTAACATTATTATGCTAGCAGTATATTTCACAGCTCAGAAATTTGATCGAAAGACCTGGATTTCTGCATGAACAGGGGGCAAGGGTAGAATCACAGAGTGTTCTGTTTTTTCCTAGGTGGCTTGGAGGGACCAAGCAGGTTGCTGTGGAACTGCTTTGTGACTGCTGTTTTGAAAAGCTGGTCATGTATTTTTAGCTTCTGTTCTGACATGTTCCCTCATGGGGACAAGTCGCAGCTGCTGGGAGAAGGGAAGCCCCAGCACAGCTTTCTCATCACGGAGCAGCAGGCCACGCAGGCAGGCGAGGAAAGCCCTTTTGAATTCTAGCTGTCACAATCCTAGAGTTTACATGGCCACAGATGCCAGCTTTGCAAAGTTATTTTTTAACAAAAATCCAAGGTGCCGTGGAATCAGGTCGGGCTCAGGACGTTGAGGTAATAAAGAAGAAGCTGCAGTGTAATGAAGGGAAGTCAGATCATCCCTCCTTTGGAGCGACGTGTTTATAATTCACAATTGGAGGTGGTCACAGGAACAACTGCACTGGCTTCCTTACCTTGTCATTATTTAGTGGCCCTACACCCAAGGAAACTAGAGATGTAGTTCAGCCTTCCACAATTTCTGCAAAGGGAAAAGGGCCTTCAGAGGCCTTTCAGCCAGGTCATTTGTTATGTGTAGACCTGGGATGTGTCTTATTGCTGTCATCATTTTATGAACTGCAAATGCTGCCTGATTGAAAACATCCTGACCTTTTTTGTTTCCTTTTATTTTGTGCTAATATATGCAAGGCAATTAAAATGGAGCCCAATGTTCCCTTCTCAAACTGGGAACACTGTTGAAGATATCTAAGTTGCAGAGGCACAGACAAGGACTGAATTACATATCACACTGGCTGTGGACCAAACATGGTGTTGGGTGCACTACACTCGCTATTTAGTTTAATCTCAGTGAAGGAAATGTAATTAGTATTTTAACTTTATTGCTTAGAATTGTGTCTTTTGGTCTTATTCACCACTGCATCTATCCTAGAACCGTGCCTGCATTGTAGAGGGTGTCCAGTTCATATTTGTCGACTAATGTATAAAATAAACAATGAGATAACTCTGGGTAAGAAAGATGAATGGAGTTTTATCCCCACTTCTTACGATGCTAGGATACTTTCTTGTAGACACCTTTTGACTGGGTGAAATATTGGCAGAATAATCTCTTGGAAGTTAAAAAACAGATAGTGATCAAGTCAGTTCTTTCTCAAAAAAGTCATAAAGAGACAAAATCCTAAAGTGAAAGGAAGTAGAGGAACATGAGCCGCATATGGAGGCCTTCTTTTCCCTTTTAGATGGGGGGCTTCTGAAGCTGTGGGGGAGAGTCTGAGAAGATGGAAAGAGCTTCCAGTAAATTTTCAGGGTTGAGGTACAAATATTGGAGCTCACAGCCCATGAAGGTGCAGAGGATGCTGAGGTCCTTCAGGTCTGATTCAAATCCCATCTATATCCCCTGCTGAGGAACATGTGGGCTTTATGATAACTGTGGCCACACCATTTGTCTAGATGATCACACTTCCTCAAATCTTGAAACTTGTCTATGAAGGTTTGAGGATGTGGTTGTCCTTTAAGGGTTCTCTCCAGCTAGGAATGTTAGCCCACATGGTTTTTTTTTTTTTTGGTTGTTGTTAATAAACATTTGTTGAAGCAGCATCATTGTACACCTGGATGAATTAACACAAAACAAACATACCCGTTCAACCACTGTCCAGATCAAGAAACAGAAACTCAGAAGTCTTTCTCATGCCCTCTTTTCTCAAATAACCATTATCCTGACCTCTAATTTCATATATAATATTTTCATGTTTTTTAACTTTATATAAATGTCTGGGTTTTTCTTCATTAGCTTTATGTCCAAAAGATTCATATATATTGCTGCATGTGGCTACATTCATTCATTTTTTGTTGCTGTATGTAATAACAACATAGGGTCAATTCTGGTAAATTGAAAAGAGTGTGTATTCTGCAAGTGTTGGGCACAGCACTCTACATATGTCAGTTAGGTCATATAATACCTAATAGTGTTTGTACATACCTCGTTGTGTTGTTAAGTCTTCTCTATCTTTACTGATATTCATGTTTTTTTCCTATTAATTACTGATAATCATGTGGTAAGAAATTTTGTTATAAAATATAAGGGATCTTATAAATCACCTAGTTGAATTTTTTAATTTTGTGGATTACAGAGGCAAAGAGAAGGAAACAAACAGAATCAATGCAATGTGCCGGGCTATGACCTAGGCCCTTTATGCCCATGAACCCATTAAGTCCTCACAAAACCCCTGTAAGACAGGTTAATGTCATGACATTTTACAGGTGAGAAAACTGAAAATCTAGTGATTAAGTAACCTGCCCAGATCTCTCTGGATACTCAAAGGTACCATGTTATAGCCTGAAGTCCAGTTCTTTGCACAGTATTTCAGGAGCTGGAGCATTAAGATTAAAAGAAAAAAAAAACATGGTTATTTTCCCTAAGAAATTCACAGGTCAGTGGGGAAACCAATATGGAAATGCTCAGTTACAAGATCAACCTGAGGGAATGCCTCTCATGTTCTGTAAATGAGCTTGACTTTTATCTAAAAGGTGCTGGAAAAACCTAGAAGAATTCCGGCCAGACATGGAGGCTGAGCATTAATTCCAGCAAAAGCTGGTGGCAGCCTGAACTCTGGTTGTGGCAGTTGGGACTGCAGTTGGGGTATTGACTGAAAAGGGATGTAGGAAGTAGTCCTTGGAGCAAGTAGAACAATGCTTTTTGTACCTCTACCCAGAGTCACCAGCATAGATGCGTGCTCTTGAAAGCCATGTCTTAGCACTGGGAAATCAGGGCAGACTAGAACAACTTCAGATAGGACCTTTGTAGAACTGCAGTAACCCTAATTTCTCAGGGCCATTCTCCTTGCTGGAGGTGGGAAGGAGGGTTTCCCTGAGGTAGAGCAATGACTCAAGAGACCTTGAAAGAACCTCTGAATATAGAGTACATTGGGCATGAATAATGGGGTTTGTAGGTAGGGGGATTCTTTCCATCCCTGATCATACCCTTTGCCACCAAAATGTCAGGTAGTTTGAGAAGCTCGCCTCATGCTCCAAATGTGGCTGCCAATTCATGTCCAGCAAGTGTGTTGTCATTCATGTTTCTTATTCAATTTGTGGGCTGCATGGATACTTTTGTTGCTATTATTACTCTATTTCTGAATAGAGCTCAAAATCGCCTGTGAATTCCCTTTCAACCTCCTTGCAATAGAACTGGTTCCACACTCTTTCTGGCTTTGGAGTGAATCTCCTTTGGAAGCACCAGGTCTTTGTCTACCCAGCACCTTGCACACATTTCAGCTCATCCCCAGAAGTACTTAGCACTTTATCTACTTGGTCTCTATCCAAAATCCAGTTTTCCAATTGTCCTTTAAGGGTTCTTTCCTGTTTTAAATTTATTTTATCCTGTCCAAATAGGGATTTTTCTGAAATACTTTGTTTCCTTTCTGTGTTAAAAATCATAACTGAACATAGTAGAATTCGTTTTTTCTGATTTAGATGATCATTATCAGTATCACCGTCAGTGTTTGCACTCGCTCTGACAGTGCCCCCACTCTTGCTTTTGAAGAGTTTGATGATACACAAGTGCTTCCAGTCTCTTGCATTTACATACAGGTTGCTTTGTCTCCTGACTTTGCATTTAAGTCTTGATAATGGTAGTGCATCTGACTTCTAGACTCACTCCCTGTGGAACCCAGCAGAGCCACATCTATATCCCCTGCTGAGGAGCATGTGGGCTTTGTGATACCTGTGGCCATGCCATTTGTCTAGATGATCACACTTCCTCAAATCTTGAAACTTGTCTATGTAGGTCTGAGGATAAACAGTAACAGAGAGTAGCAGGCGACTTTTCTAAAGAAAGAGTACATTTCTGGAGGCTTCCTTTGCCTGGGCTTGCAGTGAATGTTCCCTCCTAGGTTTATCATTCCTCTGTCACTTTTCTTTCAGATTTTCAGGATTGTCCCTAATTTATGCTTCACTCTTGGAATGGTTGATATTCACAGCCCAGAACTGTAGGTCTCTTGGTATAAGCTGGGTATCAAGAACTTTAAAAATCCATAAGTGAACTTGCCCTGCCCTCCTAGCCCTCTCCAACCCCCAAATGTAATCAAAGAAGTAATATATTTTCAGGGACTAAAAGTATCCCCTCAGGGGAGTGACTATTTTGCCTTTCAGACTTTGGCTTAGCTGGACCACAGAATCCTCAACCTAATTTCCCTGTGGGCATGGGGGTGTTCTGGTCCTGAGAAAGTAGAGGACCCCATGACAGCAATGCTGAAAGTTGAGAAAAGCTGCTATACAGGGTGCCAAGGTCCGCAAAGCCAAAGAGGGGGTTAGGGGTGTGGGGTGGGAGGGTTGCCAGACCTGAAGGGGACAGAGGCAGGTATGGAAGTCTGTAACCAGAAGAGAAAAAGCAACAGACTTAGAAGAAATGAAACCTAAGTGAGAGGTGAGGGAAAGAGGAGGATCTCAAGTGGCCTGGTGGATGCTATTCTGCTGCTTTGACATCCAGTTGGGAAAATTGGGCTTGCTCCCCCAGCTGCTGGGGGTGCTGCCAAAAGCTGGTCCACTCACCCTGTCTTACGACTGAGGGGCCCTCCCAGTTGCAGTGTTCCCTGGGGGTTGACCAAGCCCTTCAATGGTCCTGCACTGCAGTCAGCTGCTCCCTCTGAGCCCTCCTGCCCCTTCCTTTCCCTTTCATGGTATCAATTCCAAAAGTGTTCCATCACACACACTCTGTGCCAATCTTGGTCTCAGTGACTGCTTAGCAGGGAAGCCAATGACAGGCGGTCACCCAGAGCCCCTACTTGCCTTTAGGAGCAGTTTAGACTGAGAGATGAAGATGATCAGGCCAGGTTGAAGATGAAAGAGCAAAGTGGGCAAAGCTTACTCAAGGTTTGAGGGTCTTTCGTGTCATTATATGGCCTACAGTGCTCAACAAGTACAAAAGGATTGTCTCCATGGAAAAACTCGAGTGGTTGTGACCTTAGGGACATGCACACAGAGGCCCTAACAGTTCCCAGTTTAGATTACAGCTCACCTCAAGGAGACAGAATCTGGAGCTCAGAGAGGCAACTAGTTGATTCTCCAAGCTAATGTGATGAGCAGAAGTTGGTTTAGAGAATGGACCGAGGTGTATAATGAGGAATCCATTGCAAGGAGAGAAGCACAAATATACAAATGAGTGGTGGTCAGGCTACCTCTGTATGCTGAGTCCACTGGGCAAGAACTGATATTTAAAGGAGTCAAAACAGGACAAATGCCATGAGTCCCATGAGACCTGGGAATGGGTGAGAAGTATTAATCCAGAGGAGTGAGGTCATTAGCACTCGGGATTTCTATAGGCTAATGAGTGCCCTGCAGCTGAAGAGGGACAGAAGCCGCTGGCATCCTGGCCACCCTGGGGAGAGCCTGGCAGGCCCAGACAGAGCCAGCGTCCTCAGTCACTGCCCCTGCCCTGCATGTTTGCAAAGCTTGGCTCTTCAACCACAGAGGCACAGAGGCACCTACCAGCTTGTTTTGGGTTTTATAGCACATCCACAGCTGTTTTTTGAAATGGAGTGTAGTGAGATGGACACAGTGTATTTCTTTCCCCAGGTCCTTCAGAGCAGAATAAAAACCCTGAACACAAGTTGGTACATTATACTTGCACATTATGCCTGGGTATTGTGTGGTCAGATCCTGCCCCTGTACCCATACTACATTATTTTTCCTCCTTTAAATTCAGCTTATTTGTATGGATTTGTATCAATAAATTCATGATTAATTTAGGTAGGTCAAAAGTCTAAAAGTGTTGAGGGCTAGGGTGATGATTTTGAATAGTGGACTCAACCCTTTTTGGTACATGACAGATCTCTTATGTTTTGCTAGCACAAAAATCTAAATCACACTCACCAAGATAGAAATAATAACACAATCAGTCACATCTATAGTACAGCAACATCTATAAAAGCATCCACACTATTCATTTTGTCCTCTTGAATTGGCTGTTGTTATATAGAACTACCTGCTGTCCTTATATTTGGAAGACAGTCCCCAGGTTCCAGGAGACATGCAGTCCTAGAGTTTGTTTGTCTCCACACCTTTTGTCCCAACATAGTGACAATGGCTCATATGTATGCCCAGAAAAAATAAAAGATTTTATTTGTTGATCAAAGGAACAGTGTGCTGTTGAAAAACTCTACCCGAAGAGTTATATGCATGATTTTGTTGACCGTATTTCATTCTGTGGGAAGCTTTACCATTGGGTATGCATTCTTATTCTTAACTGTTCTTTCCCTCACCTTCCTACTGTCCTAATTAGTATGATCTTGTTCCTTTTCACAGATGAAAGAAAGGGAATGAGGGAGGGGACTGAATTCCTGAGATAATTGTTTTTTAAAAAAACGGATGCCTTTACATGCTTAACAGATCATGACTTAGTACTATATGTATATATAATATTTTATAATCCCACAAAGAATTCAGTATACACATGATCAATGCTTTTTCTTTCTTTTTTTTTCATGGAATATTCTATCCTGGAAAGAGATCCATTTTAATACACATAGCTCTACCTTATTTTTTTAAATTCATTTTTATTTTTTATTTTGTTATCATTAATCTAAAATTACATGAAGAACATTATGCTTACTACGGTCCCCCCTTCAACAAGTCTCCCCCACAAACCCCATTACAGTCACTGTCCATCAGCATAATAAGATGTTGTAGAATCACTACTTGTCTTCTCTGTGTTGCACAGCTCTTCCCATGCCCCACCCCCACACACTATACATGCTAATCGTAATACCCCCTTACTTTTTACCCGCCCTTGTCCCTCCCCACCCTCCCATCCTCCCCAGTCCCTTTTCCTTTGGTAACTGTTAGTCCATTCTTGGGTTCTGTGATTCTGCTGCTGTCTTGTTCCTTCAGTTTTTCTTTGTTCTTATACTCCACATATGAGTGAAATTATTTGGTACTTGTCTTTCTCTGCCTAGCTTATTTCACTGAGCATAACACCCTCTAGCTCCATCCATGTTGTTGCAGATGGTAGGATTTGCTTTCTTCTTATGGCTGAATAATATTCCATTGTGTATATGTACCACATCTTCTTTATCCATTCATCTACTGATGGACACTTAGGTTGCTTCCATTTCTTGGCTATTGTAAATAGTCCTGCAATAAACATAGGGGTGCATCTGTCTTTTTCAAACTGGGCTGATGCATTCTTAGGGTAAATTCCTCAAAGTGGAATTCCTGGGTCAAATGGTATTACTATTTTGAGCTTTTTGAGGAACCTCCATACTGCTTTCCACAACGGTTGAACTAATTTACATTCCCTCCAGCAGTGTAGGAGGGTTCCCCTTTCTCCACAACCTCGCCAACATTTGTTGTTGTTTGTCTTTTGGATGGTAGCCATCCTTACTGGTGCGAGATATCGCATTGTGGTTTTAATTTGCATTTCTCTGATGACAAGTGATGTGGAGCATCTTTTCATGTATCTGTTGGCCATCTGAATTTCTTCTTTAGAAAACTGTCTATTCAGCTCCTCTGCCCATTTTTTAATTGGATTATTTGCTTTTTGTTTGTTGAAGTGTGTGAGCTCTTTATATATTTTGGATGTCAACCCTTTATCGGATCTGTCATTTATGAATATACTCTCCCATACTGTAGGATACCTTTTTGTTCTACTGATGGTGTCCTTTGCTGTACAGAAGCTTTTCAGCTTGAAATAGTCCCATTTGTTCATTTTTGCATTTGTTTCCCTTGCCTGGGGAGATATGTTCAAGAAGAGGTCACTCATGTTTATGTCTAAGAGATTTTTACCTATGTTTTTTTCTAAGAGTTTTATGGTTTCATGACTTACATTCAAGTCTTTGATCCATTTCAGATTTGTTTTTGTGTATGGGGTTAGACAGTGATCCAGTTTCATTCTCTTACATGTAGCTGTCCAGTTTTGCAAGCACCATCTGTTGAAGAGACTGTCATTTCCCCATTGTATGTCCATGGCCCCTTAATCGAATATTAGTTGACCATATATGTTTGGGTAACTGTTTGGAGTCTCTAGTCTGTTCCATTGGTCTGTGGCTCTGTTCTTGTGCCAGTACCAAATTGTCTTGATTACTGTGGCTTTGTAGTAGAGCTTGAAGTTGGGGAGTGAGATCCCCCCCCATTTTATTCTTCCTTCTCAGGATTGCTTTGGCTATTCGGGGTCTTTGGTGGTTCCATATGAATTTTTGAACTATTTGTTCCAGTTCATTGAAGAATGCTGTTGGTAGTTTGATAGAGATTGCATCGAATCTGTATATTGCTTTGGGCAGGATGGCCATTTTGATGATATTAATTCTTCCTAGCCACGAGCATGGGATGAGTTTCCATTTGTTAGTGACCTCTTTAATTTCTCTTAAGAGTGTCTTATAGTTTTCAGGGTATAGGTCTTTCACTTCCTTGGTTAGGTTTATTCCTAGGTATTTTATTCTTTTTGATGCTATTGTGAATGGAATTGTTTTCCTGATTTCTCTTTCTATTAGTTTATTGTTAGTGTATAGGAAAGCCACAGATTTCTGTGTGTTAATTTTGTATCCCCTTCAACTTTGCTGAATTCCGGTATTAGCTCTAGTAGTTTCGGAGTGGAGTCTTTAGGTTTTTTTATGTACAATATCATGTCATCTGCAAATAGTGACAGTTTAACTTCTTCTTTACCAATCTGGATTCCTTGTATTTCTTTGTTTTGTCTAATTGCCGTGGCTAGGACCTCCAGTACTATGTTGAATAACAGTGGGGAGAGTGAGCATCCCTGTCTTGTTCCCAATCACAGAGGAAAAGCTTACAGCTTCTCGCTGTTCAGTATGATGTTGGCTGTGGGTTTATCATATATGGCCTTTATTATGTTGAGGTACTTGCCCTCTATACCCATTTTGCTGAGAGTTTTTATCATGAGTGGATGTTGAATTTTGTCGAATGCTTTTTCAGCATCTATTCAGATGATCATGTGGTTTTTGTCTTTCTTTTTGTTGATGTGGTGGATGATGTTGATGGATTTTTGAATGTTGTACCATCCTTTCATCCCTGGGATGAATCCCACTTGGTCATGGTGTATGATCCTTTTGATGTATTTTTGAATTCGGTTTGCTAATCTTTTGTTGAGTATTTTTGCATCTATGTTCATCAGGGATATTGGTCTGTAGTTTTCTTTTTTGGTGGGGTCTTTGCCTGGTTTTGGTATTAGGGTGATGTTGGCTTCATAGAATGAGTTTGGGAGTATTCCCTCCTCTTCTATTTTTTGGAAAACTTTAAGGAGAATGGGTATTATATCTTTTCTGTATGTCTGATACAATTCTGAGGTAAATTGATCTGGCCTGGGGGTTTTGTTCTTCGGTAGTTTTTGATTACCGCTTCAATTTCATTGTATTTCTGTGGGGTCCGCTGTGATTTTTCCTTACTCGTTTCTGATTCTGTTGATGTGTGTTGATTCTCTTTTCCTCTTAATAAGTCTGGCTAGAGGCTTATCTATTTTGTGTATTTTCTCGAAAACCAGCTCTTTGTTTCATTGATTTTTGCTGTTGTTTTATTCTTCTCAATTTTATTTATTTCTTCTCTGATCTTTATTATGTCCCTCCTTCTGTTGACCTTAGGCCTCATTTGTTCTTCTTTTTCCAATTTTGATAATTGTGGTGTTAGACTATTCATTTGGGATTGTTCTTCCTTCTTTAAATATGCCTGGATTGCTATATACTTTCCTCTTAAGACTGTTTTTGCTGCGTCCCACAGTAGTTGGGGCTTTGTATTGTTGTTGTCATTTGTTTGCATATATTGCTGGATCTCCATTTTGATTTGGTCATTGATCCATTGATTATTTAGGAGCATGTTGTTAAGCCTCCATGTGTTTGTGACCCTTTTTGTTTTCTTTGTACAATTTATTTCTAGTTTTATGCCTTTGTGGTCTGAAAAGTTGGTTGGTAGGATTTCAATCTTTTTGAATTTGCTGAGGCTCTTTTTGTGGCCTAGTATGTGGTCTATTCTGGAGAATGTTCCACGTGCACTTGAGAAGAACGTGTATCCTGTTGCTTTTGGATGTAGAGCTCTGTAGATGTCTATTAGGTCCATCTGTTCTAGTGTGTTGTTCAGTGCCTCTGTGTCCTTACTTATTTTCTGTCTGGTGGATCTGTCCTTTGGAGTGAGTGGTGTGTTGAAGTCTCCCAAAATGAATGCATTGCATTCTATTTCCTCTTTTAATTCTGTTAATATTTGTTTCACATATGTTGGTGCTCCTGTATTGGGTGCATATATATTTATAATGGTTATATCCTCTTGTTGGACTGAGCCCTTTATCATTATGTAATGTCCTTCTTTATCTTTTGTTACTTTCTTTATTTTGAAGTGTATTTTTTCTGATACTACTATTGCAACACCTGCTTTTTTCTCTCTGTTGTTTGCATGAAATATCTTTTGCCATCCCTTGACTTTTAGTCTGTGCATGTCTTTGGGTTTGAGGTGAGTCTCTTGTAAGCAGCATATGGATGGGTCTTGCTTTTTTTATCCATTCTATTACTCTGTGTCTTTTGATTGGTGCATTCAGTCCATTTACATTTAGGGTGATTATTGAAAGGTATGTACTTATTGCCATTACAGGCTTTAAGTTTGTGGTTACCAAAGGTTCAAGGTTAGCTTCTTTACTATCTTACTAACTTAACTCGCTTATTGAGCTATTATAAACACGGTCTGATGATTCTTCATTTCTCTCCCTTCTTATTCCTCCTCCTCCCTTATTCATATGTTGGGTGTTTTGTGCTGTGCTCTTTTAGGAGTGCTCCCATCTAGAGCAGTCCCTGTAGGATGCCCTGTAGAGGTGGTTTGTGGGAGGCAAATTCCCTCAACTTTTGCTTGTCTGGGAATTGTTTAATCCCTCCTTCATATTTAAATGATAATCATGCTGGATATAGTATTCTTGGTTCGAGGTCCTTCTGTTTCATTGCATTAAGTATATCATGCCATTCTCTTCTGGCCTGTAGGGTTTCTGTTGAGAAGTCTGATGATAGCCTGATGGGTTTTCCTTTGTAGGTGACCTTTTTTTTTCTCTCTGGCTGCCTTTAATACTTTGTCCTTGTGTTTGATCTTTGCCATTTTAATTATTATGTGTCTTGGTGTTGCCCTCCTTGGATCCCTTGTCATGGGAGTTCTGTGTACCTCTGTGGTCTGAGAGGCCATTTCCTCCCCTAGTTTGGGGAGGTTTTCAGCAATTATTTCTTCAAAGACACTTTCTATCCCTTTTTCTCTCTCTACTTCTTCTGGTATACCTATAATTTGTATATTGTTCCTTTTTGATTTGTCACACAGTTCTCTTAAAATTCTTTCATTCCTGGAGATCCTTTTCTCTCTCTCTGCATCAGCTTCTCTGCGTTCCTGTTCTCTGTTTTCTAGTCCATTAATGGTCTCTTGCATCTCGTCCATTCTGTTTTGAAGTCCTTCCAGAGCTTGTTTTATTTCTGTATTCTCCCTCCTTAGTTCTTGCATATTTCTCTGCAAGTCCATCAGCATGGTTATGACTTTTGTTTTGAATTCTTTTTCAGGAAGACTAGTTAAATCTATCTCCCCAGGTTCCTTCTCAGGGGAAGATGTAGAAGATGTCGAAGCTGTCTGGGTTAGTCTTGTCTGGATTGAATTTTTTTGCCTTTTCATGTTGATAGATGCAGTGGTATGCTATTGACCTGTCTGTCAGCTGGGATAGCCAAGACTTTTCACTTGCTCGCGGCCTTTCTTTACTGGGACAACTGCGACCCCTAGTGGCTTGTGTTGGGCAATTGCGTGTAGACTGGGTCTCTGTATCTTGCCCTGCCGGTATGGAGGAAGCTCCCTTGCTGTGGGCGTGGCCAGCCTCAGGCTGCTGCTCTGCTATGTCGGGGCCCCAGAGGGGTAATGGGTGGGGGGCTGTTTGGCTGTTTACCTCCGTTAAGTGGTCTCAGAGCTGTTGCCCAGGGGGTTAGTGTGCCCAGAGTTCCCTGTTATTTCCAGCTGCTGGACTGTGACCCGGGATGCTTCCGTCCAGCTGTGGGGTCCCTGTCCCTTTAAGACTTTCTAAAAGCACTCGCTTTTCTTTGTCACAGGGGCGCCGGCTTCAGGACCCGCTCAAAGGTCTTACTGTCCTGTTTCCCTAGTGTCCAGGACCCCACGGATACACTGTGTGTGCACTCTGGTGCGGATGGCTAGCACTGTGTGTTTAGCAGTCCTGGGCTCCCTCTCCCTCCCAGCTCCAACTCCTCTCCTCCTGCCGGGAGCTGGGGTGAGGGGCCTTGGGTCCCGCCGGGCCGGGGCTTGTATCTTACCCCTTTCACCAGGCGCTGGGTTCTCGCAGGTGTGGATGTAGTCTGGCTATTGTCCTGTCTCTTCTGTTCTCTCTTTTAGGGATAGTTGTATTTGTTGTATTTTCAAAAATATATATGTTTTTGAGAGGAGATTCCCACTGTCCTCCTGACACTGGCTTCTTGGCTCTGCCTCCCCTATATACTTTCCTCTTAAGACTTCTTTTACTGCATCTCACAGAAGTTGGGGCTTTGTGTTGTTGTTATTTGTTTCCACATATTGCTTGATCTCTATTTTAATTTGGTCGTTGATCCATTGATTATTTAGGAGCATGTTGTTAAGCCTCCATGTGCTTGTGGGCCTTTTTTCTTTCTTTGTACAATTTAGTTCTAGTTTTATACCTTTGTGGTCTGAAAAGTTGGTTGGTAGGATTTCAATCTTTTGGAATTTGCTGAGGCTCTTTTTGTGGCCTAGTATGTGGTCTATTCTGGAGAATGTTCCACGTGCACTTGAGAAGAATGTGTATCCTGTTGCTTTTGGATGTAGAGCTCTGTAGATGTCTATTAGGTCCATCTGTTCTAGTGTGTTGTTCAGTGCCTCTGTGTCCTTACTTATTTTCTGTCCAGTGGATCTATCCTTTGGAGTGAGTGGTGTGTTGAAGTCTCCTTAAATGAATGCATTGCATTCTATTTCCTCCTTTATTTCTGTTAGTATTTGTTTCACATATGCTGGTGTTCCTGTGTTGGGTGAATCTATATTTAGAATGGTTATATCCTTTTGTTGGACTGAGCCCTTTATTATTATGTAATGCCCTTCTTTGTCTCTTGCTACTTTCTTTGTTTTGAAGTCTATTTTGTCTGATATTAGTACTGCAACACCTGCTTTTTTCTCCCTGTTGTTTGCATGAAATATCTTTTTCCATCCCTTGACTTTTAATCTGTGCACATCTTTGGGTTTGAGGTGAGTCTCTTATAAGCAGCATATGGATGGGTCTTGCTTTTTTATCCATTCTATTACTCTGTGTCTTTTGATTGGTGCATTCAGTCCATTTACATTTAGAGTGATTATTGAAAGATATGTACTTATTGCCATTGCAGGCTTTAGATTCATGGTTACCAAAGGTTCAAGGTTATCTTCTTTAGTATCTTACTGTCTAACTTAACTCTCTTATTGAGCTATAATAAACACTGTCTGGTGATTCTTTATTTCTCTCATTTCTTATTCCTTCTCCTCCATTCTTTATATGTTGGTTGTTTTATTCTGTGCTCTTTTGTGTTTTCTTTTACTGCTTTTGTGGGTAGCTGATTTTGTTTTTTGCCTTTAGTTAGTATTTGGTTTGTCTATTTTCTTTGCTGTGATTTTATTTTCTCTGGTGACATCTATTTTGTCTTAGGAGTGCTCCCATCTAGAGCAGTCCCTCTAGAATACCCTGTAGAGGTTGTTTGTGGGAGGCAAATTCCCTCAACTTTTGCTTGTCTGGGAATTGTTTAATCCCTCCTTCATATTTAACTGATAATCATGCTGGATATAGTATTCTTGGTTCAAGGCCCTTCTGTCTCATTGCATTAAATATATTATGCTATTCTTTTCTGGCCTGTAATGTTTCTATTGAGAAGTCTGATGATAGCCTGATGGGTTTTCCTTTGTAGATGTCCTTTTTCCTCTCTCTAGATGCTTTTACAACTCTGTCCTTGTCCTTGATCTTTGCCATTTTAATTATTTTGTGTCTTGGTGTTGTCCTCCTTGAGTCCCTTCTGTTGGGTGTTCTGTGTACTTCTGTGGTCTTATCAATTATTTCCTCCCCCAGTTTGGGAATGTTTTCAGCAATAATTTCTTCAAATACACTTTCTGTCCCTTTTTCTCTCTTCTTCTTCTTCTGGTACCCCTACAATATGCATATTGTTCCTTTTGGATTGGTCACAAAGTTCTCTTAATATTGTTTCATTCCTGGAGATCCTTTTATCTCTCTCTGCATCAGCTTCTCTGTGTTCCTGTTCTCTTTTTTCTATTCCATTAGCGGCCTCTTGCACCTCATCCAGTCTGCTCTTATGTCCTTCTAGAGATTGTTTCATTTCTGTAATCTCCTTCTGGACTTCATCCCTTAGCTCTTGCTATATTCTCTGAATATCAATCAGCATGATTATGACCTTTATTTTGAATTCTTTTTCAGGAAGGAAGACTATTCCTATTCAGGAAGACTAGGTCTCTCTCCTTCTCAAGGGTTGACTCTGCAATTTTTGTCTGGATCAAATTCTTCTGCCTTTTCATGGCGATAGAGGTAGTTGTGGGGATCTGGTGTGTGTGTCTGCTGGGAAAACTTCCCTTCTTGCTGGTTTGTGGCCTTCCTCTCCTGGGAGAACAGTGACCCCCTAGTGGCTTATGCTGAGCAGCTGTGCGCAGATGGAGTGACTGATTCTTGCCTGGCTGCTGTGGAAGAAGCTCTGCCCTGTTGCTGTGGGTGTGGCTGCTGCCACTATGGTGGAGTCATGCCGGAGGGGGAATGGGCAGAAGGCTGTTTATCACTGTGAGGGGCCTCCAAGCTGCACTGCCGCCCAGGGGGTTGGGGCACCTGCAATTCCCAGGATTCCCAGTTGCTGGGCTGATTGCACTGGGGTGCTTCCTTCCAGCTGTGAGGCCCCTGTCCCTTTAAGATTTTCAAAGGGTACTCGCTTTTCTTTTGTCCCATGGGTGCGGGCTGTGGGGACCCGCTCACAGGTCTTACTGTCCTGTTTCCCTAGTATCCAGCACCCCACGCACTGTGTGTCTGTGCTTTGGTCTGGATGGCTAGGGCTGGGTGTTTAGCAGTCCTGGGCTCCCTCTCCCTCCCTGCTCCAACTCCTCTCCTCCTGCCGGGAGCTGGGGTGTGGGGCATTCGGGTCCTGCCGGGCTGTGGCTTGTATCGTACCCCCTTATCGAGGTGCTGGGTTCTCGCTGTTGTCCTGTGGCTTCTGGTCTCTTTTTTAGGAATAGTTGTATTTGTTGTATTTTCAAATATATATATGGTTTTGGGAGAGTTCCACTGCTCTACTCATGCCGCTGTCTTGGCTCCATCTCCACCCTACCTTATTTTTAAAAATAATTTTAGTCTATTATATTTTAAGGGCTATCATGAGTTATTTAATCAGAGCCAAATGGTGAACATTGAGATTGTTTCCACACTTTGCACCTGCACACAAACACTTCAAGGAATGTTTGTCTATTAATTTACAGTCAACAGGCTACCTATAAATATAACATCTGAATTTCCCCAAGTCCTGTAAAAATGTTCCTGGCTCTCTAACACAACTTCATAGTGAAGTCAGGAGAAACTAGGATGGTAGACTAGCAGAAAGTTAACCCCTATTCCAATGACTGCCATTGTAACTTCTACCCTTTGTGGGTACTTTTCATCAATTCACCTCTATTTGGTATTTCCCCCAACATGTCATACTGGTTCACTGCTCCGTGCTTGCTGCCAGGAGGTCTGCATGTCTGCACTGAGCACCTATCACATTTCTACTCCCTTTTAAAAACCAATTCACACATCATCACTTCTATGCAAGCACCTTCCCTCTCCTAGAAGAAATCATCTTATTCGTGTGCCCTCTGCCTTGTACACACTTCCATTACTGCCCGGATAGCCCTTTATTATACTGACGTGTGGTCATGCCTGTCTTCCCCATTCGACTCTGAGTTCCTGGTAGGATGGGAGTGGGACTTACTTGTTTTCACTTATTTACCACTAATAGACTGTCTCAGACACATAGACCCTCTACTGATGTTTGCTAAATGGCACAGAAAAAAAATTCTAAGTAAATTTGGCTGTATTTAAAGAGAAAAAACATTAAAGCTTACTGTTGATAGTTAGTCTTAGATCTTTAAGAGACAATGGGGGAGTTTCTGTGGTAGAAAGGCCCTTTGGAGAGATGGTGACATCAACATTTCTTCCTGTTGACTCAGGGTGGGTTTTTGACATTGGGTCTTCTCTGATGTTCTTCAGTTTGTTGGCAGTGAAACTTGGATGTTTTGGTAAGCTATTCAGAAACTTTCAAGTTTTGAGGAGACATCATAAAGTTGATAGGAGAGGCAACATTGATACCAAAGTAAAAAATCATGGGCAAGAAAGAAAGGGAGATAAAAAGGCTGCTTAAGAGACCTAAAAATATTTATGTGTCATGGAGTTTGAAAAGGAATGTGTCTGTATGAGATTATCCAGGGGGAAATCCTTGCTGCAGGCATGCTGAATTACAATAATTTTATTACAGCGGGAGTAAATGCTTTCTGCTCTCAAAGTCTGTGTCAAAGACTCAGTTTTAGTTTTTAGTATAATTATCACCTAAACTTCCAACATTCTCAAATAATATTCTGAATTGACTGATTTTTGAGAATCACAGATTATGGGAAAATATATCCTAAAGTTTAAAAAATTACTTTAAAATGTCACACTTGATTTTTAAAAATACTTTCTACAATGCAGTCAACACTTCTTAAAATTGAATTAAATAGCTTTTATTTTCTTTTAATTAAGTAGAAATTTCTCCCAAATAAAAGTATTTTAAGATCAAGTTTGTAGGTTTTGCTATAGTGACAAGCTTATAAACCAATATGTTTATGTATGTCTCAATGTTTTAGTTTTATAATCAGAATGGAATGATTCTTTCCCATTAAGTATGGGCCCAATACTTTCTCTTTCTCCTGATACTCCTTTTGTGCTTACTCAAAGCCTCCTTTTAAAGATAATTTACCATGGTGTTACTGTATTGGAATATTGCACATGCTATAAAATTTAAAACATACAAAAGAGTAGGAAGTGAAAATAAAATTTTATCATTTCCTTGCTTTTTTAAGGAACTCTTCTTTATTCCCTGAAGGTAAGTATGGAATGTATTTTTAATGTTTTTACTACAGACTACTGTATTTATTCCTATTTCACAAAAGGTAAGATACTGTAGACACACTACCCTGCTGTCACTTCTTAACACTAGAGATTGCAGATCTTTTCCTAATAGTTCAACTAGAGCTGTTTATTTTTACAAGTGCATTAGATTCCTCTCATTGGTTACATTATTATTTATCTTTGTCTTCTACTGATGGACTTTAGGATTGTTTGTAATCTTTTGCTTGTAGTGAATTAATGTAAATTCATCACTTGTCATCAGTGGGAGTAGGAATGTAATTACTGAATCAAGGAACATGTCATTTTAAGTTTTAATAGATACAGTAACATTGCTCCCCATACAGGATGTACTAAATTAATTTTCCTCCCAGTCATAAATAAGGGTGCCTACTGTCCATATCATTATCTATTGGGTGTGTTATAAACATTTAATCTTAGTAAGCCTGAGTTGAAAAACTGTATCTCATTATGCTTTTAGTTTATAATTCTTTATAAAGAAACCTGTCATTTTCATCCAAACAGAGCCATGTGTGTTTCTTTTTCATATTATTTGTTAGTCATTAAAAGAAATGGGTTTTCCTCTCTTGGAGCCCCTCCTAATTTGTAGGAGCTCCTTTTTTTACTCTTCATTAAAAGATTTGATGGTTGCTCCGTACAAAAATAAATAAAATAAAATAAAATAAATGCAGCTCTATTGAGGTATATTTACATATCATAAAGTTCTCTCTATTGTGTTAATTTAATTAAATGATTTTTTTGAAGTAAATTTATAGCTGTACAGACATCACAATGATCCAGTTTTAGAGCATTTCTTGTACCCCAAAATGTCCTCTCCCATCCATTTGCAGATAATCCTGAAATCCACACCTGCCGTAGGAAACCATTGACCTGCTTTCTACCTCTATGTATTTACCTTTCCTGGGTATTTTATGTAAATGAAATTATATATTATGCAACCTTATATCAGGCCTTCCTACCTCTTTTTACCTTCCTACCAGAAATAAATGAGTGGTCCAGCTTCTCCACATCTTTGCCTATGCTTTGAATGATCTTTCTGTATAATTACAGCCATTTTAGTGAGTGTGTAGTTAGTACCTCATTGATTATGGTTTTAATTTGTATTTCCCTCATGACTAATGACTAATTTTCCTTATAACTAATGAACATATTTTCATATGTGTATTGGCCATTTGTTTATTTTTTGTGTAATGCCTATTTAAATATTTTGTCCTTTGTTTCTAGAAAATTGTCCATTGCATCTCATTTGTCTTATTTTTTGGCATCATTTATAAATACTCATATAATCTTTTAAATTTCTGGGGCATCAGTATTAGTTCCTCCTCTTTTCATTCCTGAATTTGGTAACTACGTGTTCACTCTTTTTTTTTTTTCATTTGTTTTGTCTAGTTATAGAGTTGTCAATTTTGTTCATCTTTTGAAATAATCAGCTTTTTGCTTCATTGCTTTTTTTCCCTATTGTTTTTATTTTCTATTTCACTGCTCTAATCTTTATTTCCTTTCTTCTGCTCACTTAGGGTTTAATTGCTCTTCTGCAACATAGGTTGTTAATTTGTTTTCTTTTTTTGTGATATACAAATTTAAGGCTATACATATCTCTCTAAGAATTGCTTTAGCTGCGTGGTGTAAATATTGATATACTGTATTTTTGTTTTTATCCAGTGTAAAACATTTCTTATCTTGTGATTTCTTCTATGACTTGAATTTGGTAGCTTGTGTCCTCTCCCTTCTTTTTATATTCGTTAGTCTAGTTAAGATTTGTCAATTTTGTTGAGTTTTTCAAAAACTGTTAATTTAAACAAAACACTTAATTTTTGTTTCTAAGTCTAGAAGTGTGTTGTTTAATTTTTAAGTATTTGAGGATTTCTCAGATTTCTTTCTGTTGTTAATTTCCAAATTAATTCCACTGTGGCTGAAAAAATATTTTGTTCAATTCCAATCTTTTAAAATTTATTGTGATTTGTTTTATGTACCACCAAATGGACTCATCCTGGAAAATGATCCATGTGCACTTGAAAAGACTATGCATTCTGTGTTGGTTGTGGGGGTGTGGGATGGGGATGTTCTATGTAAGTCAGTTAATTTGAATTGCCTGATAGTGTTGTTCAAGTTACCTATATCCTTGCTGATTTCATATAAGTTAGTCTCATCAATTTTTGATCTTGGGTATTGACATCCCCAGCTCTCATTGCTGAATTGCCTATTTCTTTGTTCTTCTCTTGTAGATTGAGTTTAAAGAAGATGTTTGTAATGTGTCATTTTAAATCCTCTGTTGATTTTTTAAAGTTATTTTCTCAATGGTGTCTCTAGGAGTTATAAAATGCATCTTAATTTATCACAATCTATAGATTAATATGAGCTTAATTTTGCTAACATAGGAACTTTGCTCAGATATAGCTCTGTTCTTTCCCCCTTCTTTGTGTTATATTGTTACATATGTTACATTTGTTGTTATTACTCTAACAATACAGTGTTATAATTATTGCTTTATACCATTTTATGTCTTTTAAAGAGGTTAAGGGAAGAAATGTGAGAAAATATGCTTTTGGGGTGTTTTATATTTACCTACATATTTACCATTTTCAGCTTTTCATGGATTTGAGTTACCATTTATGTCATTACATTTCAAGCTGAAGGATTTCCTTTTGACCTTTTAAAGGTTCCTTTTCTCTCTTCCCAAGAACTTCAAACAAATGAGTAAGCTCATTAAGACCCTCTCCCCAAGAATAAAGAGCCATGGCCGAAAAGACATGCCAGCTCTTAGCCTAGAAATCAAGGACTCTCCCTGTGTTTAGGTAGGGCTTACTGTGAACAGATGGGAGAAAGTTTAAAACAAGTATAAAGTAGGAGCCTGAACAACACCTATATCCTAGGTTTGGGAATGCTAAGTTCAATATGAATCTTTTCACTTGGAAAATGGGGATATCTCTGCTTGCAAAACTTCTTTTAAGAGAACAGATAATCCTCTGATCTATGGCAATTCTGCCCCGTACAGTAAATATGGGCAGGCACCTCATGGGTTGCTGACCCAACTTTTACATTAGGTCAAAAATCTCAAACCCATGACTACATTTCCTAAGAATGTTGTCTAAGTATCCAGGAATCAAAACTTTATATTTGGAAAAGCATAATTTGAAAATTATGTCTGTGTGAAGGTTTGAACTCAATTATGTATTAACTAGGGGGAGAAAACAAATTTAACAAAGAAAGAGAAAAACAAAATTTAATAGTCTGCTGCTTCATGCTTCATATTTGCATTATTTAAAATAAATAAAGCTAAAAATACAAAAGAAAAGGACAACTGTCTTGACAAGACACAAAAGTGATTTCCCTTTAAAGCTTTACTCTTAAAAAGAAACATTTCTACTTTGGTACTGACTCTATTATTAATTATTTTGGGTATCATCATTGCTGTTACCAAGGCATACAAAGGGTTTTGTTATGTTTCGGGAGTTCTATTTTAAATCTTTTGCTCTATATTTTTCTTGATGACACTTTCTTATTTCTCCAAAATTTATATTCTTCTCTTTTATTTTCTGAGAAATGTCATGAAGTATTTTATTTCTGCTAACTTTTCCATGATGTTGAAAGCTGCAAAGATTTGTGAAGGTGAAATGAATTCCTTCTTAATCATTTTAGACATTTCTATAATAACATGTACATGTAGTTTCTCAGCTCTTTTGATTCACTGTACTTTAGAAATATGTCTTTAAGGTTAGTGGATGTTAGTCTCATTTTGTGGTAGGAGAAAAGAGTACAGAGGGATTTGACAGCTATTTTAAGGCAATGGGAAAATTTTGTGTGTATGTGGGGTGAGCTTAGGGAAGGATTTTCGTATGTTCTACTCTTGTGTGAGGGGGCATGTCTCCAAACATGGAGGATCGTGGGCTGGTGAGTGACTTTTACTACTTGTGGAAAAAGGTTCAGGAGTCATAGGGTTGGACAGGTAGTTGTGAGGACAGAGTACCCTCTCTTTATCTAAGGACTCTTTTGGATTTTGCACTAAGAGTTCCTCAGAGTCAATACAGTGCCCTGAGAACCAGTGAGTATGTAAACTGATTGATCTGTTCCCATCTCTGTTGTGCATTCTGCCTTATGATAGACATTATTGAAGAAGTTAAGAACCTTTAGAAGAGCGGATTTTATTAGGGTGCTTCTTGAAATAGGCTACTTAGAATCCTGGCCCCACAACCCCACCAAATTTACAAAATATTCCATTAGTAGGGGAGATAAAATTGGGAGCACATGATATATTCCTTCATAGGACTTAATAGAGATTAACTTGTGTGTTGTTCATTTTTGGCCAAGGCTGGCATAGCTAGAAGGGCATTAGTTGGCTTCTTAACTGGGAAAATGCTGGACTATTGATGAGTTTTCCAAAAAATGAAAGACATTTAGTCATTCAATAAGGATTTACTGAGCTTTTATTGTGTGCATCAAGCACCATATTAGTTACTGTTTCTACAATACTAAGCTAAATAGGAAAGCTCCATTTTCTCATAAAGTTTTCAGACTTATGGGGGAGATAGATAATAACATAATTACACAAGTACATAGTCATATAATGTACACACATAAAGTTTTGTAAAGGCATACAACCAGAGCCACTGGTTTGGAGGTTAAGGGAAGCCCTCACCAACACCAACGAGGGGCTAGTGGTGGAAGCAAGTGATTTGGGAGAGAGAGGAGTGTGCACACAGGCTTTATGTGGAAGTGAGTGCCACTTGTCCCAGGAACCCAACAAATTATCTGAGATGGCAAAGCAGGAAATGCCATGGGCAAAAATATAAGATAGGATACTAGAAAGGAAAGCAGGGGCCAGATCATGAAAGGCACCAAAATATATAAAGGAGGCTGGTCTTTTGAAGAACTCCCAGCCCTAACACTCAGGAAAATAGCATCAATTTTGAATCACCAGTTAGGTAGGCAAATTCTTAGTTCAGAAGTTTTTCAAGAATTGAGACTCCCTCTCTTAAAGGAGTAATAAAATTAGTGATTTGTACATTGTTGTATATGACTAAAGAAATACTGCTAATATCCACAGCAGGGAAAAAAAAGAACAATTTTGCCTCTTAGTGTGGTGCTTTATTATCCATTTCTGGATGCAAAGCTAATTATTTGTCACATTAAAGACTATTATTTTTAGCAATATGATTACCACTTGGAAATAATTGATCACCTTGGTTTGCAGGGCTCTGGTTTAACACTGGAAAATACAATTTTTCATATTCAAAAGGCTTGTAGTAAAGGTAGTTTGGTAGGTTTAAACTTTAGCTTTAGAAATAAAACCAGAGCAAATAAAAACTTTGTCTTTTGTTCTTTCCTGCTATGGCTATTAGCTAGCATTAATGTTAGAAACAGCCGAACACATATATTCTAGTAGGCATGGCTTGATGATATTGTCTTGGTCTCCATAAGAAGAGAAAAATTATATAAATGAATCACTTGTTCGTAGGTGGGGTGGAAGCTAAGATAAGTTTTATGAAGTCTTTGTACCCATTAGTTGTCTAGACAAGGTAGCTAGGTTAGGGTTATTTTAATTTTCTTCAATTTTTTTTTCATGATTCAGTTGACTTAGCAAAGAAATGTATATGACTTATAATATTGTATCATTACATGACCATTACATTACATACAAATGATGCTATGTAGGAGACCCTGATAGTCTGATTACTTTTCATGTCAAGCAAAATTTAACCTTCCTGTCTCCCATTAGGGAAATGCAGAAGAAAACCCTTCTTCGCATCCCAAGCCACACTTGGAGGAGTGACTTCATGGATAGGAGTTTGTGAAACATGAAACCTTGTGCTCTTTTTAGGAAGCCATTGCTGGTTGTAAGACCCTCTATACTCTGGCTGGGAGGACACAACAGGTATCACAAGAATGTCCCTTTTTGAAAGTCTGTGGCTGGAAGGGACTTCCCTTATGCAGGACTATATCCCGCTGGATTTGGTTCTTATCCTTTCAAGACTTTTGTGTATTTCTGGAGTGGTATTTTCATGTGTCCATTTGTGGGCCATGTACCTCCTCCAGGGGACACTTGGGCACTGGTCGGGAGGTGATGAGTGACAGCAGGCCCATGATGTACGCAGGCTGAGCTGACATGAGGTCAGGTCTCATGCTTGCATTCACCCTGTACTCCACCTTGCCCTTCCAGTCCCAGCACACCCTTTTTCCTAGTATTTAGTAACTGAGGATCCTTGTTTCCTGTTTTCAAACCCTGTGTCCTGTGCTCATGCATTTGTTGCACTCACCTCAGAATAAAAATTTATTGAGCACATATCATGTGTTATACCCATCATTTTACAAGCATTCTCATTCAACACTCTCAATAACCCCACAAGGAAATATTATTATCTCTATTTTATAATTAAGGAAACAGAGACAAAAGAGATGAAAAACATGCCAGTTACTAGGAAGTAAGAGACCCCAGATTTGAACCCAGGCAGGCCACGTTAAGAGCCTAAGCTCTTAACCACTTGACAATAATGACATACTGAGCAAACTCTCTTTACTATATCAACAATTAACATTCTCTGAGCATCTTAGCTTCTACTTAATGGAAAAATAGAAATCATATAGCATAAAATATCCCAGGAATTCACACCTGGACCTCTTCCAGCAGACCAAGGAGAAGGAAGGGCTGGTATAATAAAAGGGAGCCCCCTGTTTGTCCTTTACTTTTTTTATGGCATAAGAAAAGTGCAGAGAAGGAGAGAAGTGCTGTAGAAAGCTTACAGAAAGGAATTTTTGAGACGCCACACTAAATGTTGGCATTATTTCTCCTTCCTCCAATGCTGAGCTATGGGTCTTCAGCACACTGAGAAGAAGAAGATGGCTTGGGGTTTTGTAATGCCTGAATTTAATGTGAAGTCATTATGATGGAGAATCCAGGTGGAACGGGAGGACAGAGGAGGCCCAGGTCTGGACTCCATTCTGCCCCTCCCCAGCATAGCCTCCAGGAATTTAAGACCTGCCGCTGTGTCATGCTCTTAGGTTGGGATAAGAAACATGACTGGGCTTCAAGAAGTTCATATCTGTATGAGCCTTCCTCTTGGGGCCCTTCTACGCTTATGAATCTATGACATTTAAAAGCAGACGTGACAGCCGTTTGAACCCATTTCTGGGTCAATGACTGGCTCAAGACCAAACCTGGTGAACAAAATGTAGAGAGAGCAGAAATGTCCCTGTTGCCTAATATTTATTCCCTGTGGAAAAATAATGCAGAAATAAACTTATTTTTAAAAATAGCATCAATCATTTTCAGAGAAGTTTAGGCACAGGAACTCTGCCAGATAGGAGGCTACTGGGGGCTAGTTGCTGCTCACGAGGAAAAAGCCATGATTGTCACTGTGATATGACTGCTCTGAATATTCCTCCTGTTCTCTTCCTAAAGCATTGGTCTGCGATTTCAAATACCATTAAGATTTCCATGGTAAACTAGCTTCCAATTATTCTTGGTCTGTCTGCAACCGCAGCATGTCGGCTCGAACAGGACTGCCAGCACCTTTTGATGGGACAAGATGCTAACAAGCCATTGAAAGAAGCGCAGTTATATTTGCTTTTCTTAGAAGAAAAACACAAAGACAGCTGAGACCATATATGTTTACATGACTATGGGTGCATGTGCCTCAGAGGGCCCTGCTAGGTGATGTTCTCAGTAGCACGAGCATTTCTGGGCTTGAGACCCCCATGGGGGAAGTCAGCTTTTGATCTGATTGCTGTTTAGAGCCCATGCTGTGCTGTGACGGGTACAGATCATGATATCTGGGGCCGCTGTCCTAGTCGGTGCTCTCTAGTTTCTTCAAAGCAACTGACTGCAGCTTTGCACCTCTCACAAAAAGAAGCATCATCAATGAATTCAAGCTTGATTCACGGTTAACAGCAAGGCACAACCTCGCAACATTCTTCTAGGATGGTTGTATTTATCTGCATCCTCAACACTCAGGTTGTCTGCCATGTCTCAGAACATTTAGAGAGCCAAGCTGCAGGAGACCCATATCTCCTTCCTTTATTTATTCAAATCAAAGGAAAACTGGCCTGGTGCCCCATGTTGGGCTGGCCCAGATTTTGTATTTCATCACAATTTTATGTGTTCCAGAGAATGAGTGAATATAAATATATCATTGACAATGAGGCACACTGTCACAAGCAAGAAGAATCAAAGAAAGAAAGACAAGAAGGAGAAAAAGAAGGGAGGGAAGAAGGAAGGTCAGAGAAGTACTTTATCAGTGTACAATAGCAATAAACCAGCATGGTGCTATTATTATTAGAGATTTAGAACAGTACCCTAACCTATCAAAGTTTTATAAGGCCTAGATTTGAAATTTTACACAGAAACTTATACTATAATTTGATAATTACATTCAGTATTAAAAGAGGAGTTGATCCTTTTACCACATACTAGAAAGTAAACATCGTGATGCATACTTTTGGAATATGCACCTGTATATTTAGAATTTGTGATGATTTAGACAGGGACTCATCTGAAATTTTACTCTCTGTCAGGGGGTAAACAGATTCCTCATTTTGTATATATGCTCTTGAATAATACTTTTTACACTGGTACAAGATTACTGACAATATTCAGAGGAAATGGATGTGTTTGTGTGGGCTGATTTGTAGTGAGTGATCCATCTGTCAGCATCCTGGGTGATGGGGTGTTGAAAAAAATGTGGAAAAAACAAGGAGAGATCAAATAAGAGAAGAGGGTAGAAATAACTCAGCTATAAGCATGTAGTAGACATAGGATAGCAGTGGAGCCCTCTGTCCAGTAAGGATCATTTAGATTCATGGTTTGCAGTATTATGGATCCTAGAAAGGGGAGAGACAACACATTTGTGCACTTGCTGCATCCGGGTGACTTTGTGTGTATCTTCCCATTTAATTTCATCTGACCATGAGAGGTAGTGTTTTGAAAATCTCATTTTGTAGGGCAGTAAACAAGCTCTGTGAGACTGTGTAACTTTCCAAGAGTTGTGCCATTAGGAAGGGAAAGAGGTAAAACTTGAACTCAGGTGTATTCAATGTTGACTCTTTGCTCTTGGGGCAGAGATCATTTTCCAAAGATGGTCACAACATTACCTCCCATCTTGTCTTCTGCAATGTGACCTTGCCACCTGGCCATGGAGAAGTGGCATCTAATTTCCCTCCCCCAGAATCTGGTTGTCCTTTCACTCAGTTGTAACCAATAGAATATGGTGGAAGTGACCTGCAAGGCTAGACCACAGAAGGCCCAAAGGCGATGCAGCTTCTGCCTGTCTCTGGGGACACATGCTCTGGGGGGAGGCCAGCTGCCAAGGTGGAGGTCTGACGACCCTGACACTGCATGTTGGGAAAGCCCATATCAGAAGCTCCCGTGGACTGTCCTAGCTGAGCCCAGCCCCCTAGCCATCTCTGCTAGCACACAGTCCTGTATGCAAGGCCATCTTGCATTCTCCAAACCAGCACAGCCACCCACTGAGGGCCACTGAGTGATCCCGGTCAACACCCTGAGGAGAACAGCCTTGCCAAGCCCTGCCCCCATTCCTGACCCACAGAGAGTCATGAGAGAATAAATTGGGTGGCAGTTGGTTACATGGTGGGAGTAATTGGAGCACCTTATAACCAAATGGGTGCCCTTTGCCAGAGGGCAGGACAAAACAGAAATGGAGGGAAGACCTGGACCTCAGTGACTAGAAGAACTTGGATTGCTTCATTCGAAGCTAGTTATCAATGGTTTGCAATTGTGATTTATCAGATGCTGCAGCAGGAATGCTTGACCTTGGACAATGCTTGAAATACATGCTCAGGGTTAACACTACAGACCTGAAGGGGCTCTGTGGGAGGATGTTAACCGGAAACGTGTCTGGACTTTTGGCTGCTATTTCCCTCACTCCTTCCACAACCCCTGCCATCTACAATTTTAGATTAGCTTCTAGGTTCTGATTTATAATTCTCAACCACTCTTGAACTTGGCATCTCCATTTAATTGCCTTACAGGTGACTTTGGTTCACATTCCACTTTTCTCTCACCGTAATTCCAGGTTCTGAGAGGTCAGCCTATCATGGCATTTGAGAGCTTTGTCTTTGGGTTAGACCACTTGGGTTTAATATCACTTTTCTTTATGGGCAATTTACTCACCCTCTCTGAGTATCATTTTGATCGCTTGAAAAGTGACTTTAATTAATGTAATTCCTCAAGGGGTTGTTATGAGAGTTTAAAAAAGCTAGATACTGTGTGTAAAGTGCTATAAACAGCCTTTATTGTTGTTAAGTTCTTTTAAATATATCATAGTCAATCCTCTATCCTCAGCTTTGCCATTCTGACTCTGCCTTATCAACTTCAAGTACTGCCAATCTATTTCCCTGCTAATTGCCCAAGAGGGGATAGGTTTAGTGATAAAGCATTAGTGAAAATGTACTATTCAGTATTTGCTGGACTTTTGGAAGGGTCTGTAGAACAACTCTCTCATAAAAGAAAAGGGTGGTCGAAAAGAAAAACCCTAGGAGAACTGAAGGAGCTTTAAAAAATATTTGACGTGATTTCATCATACATTGATGATGACTTGCTATGCCGGACATTTCTGAAGGGCAAGGATCCTGTCTGTCTTGTTCATTGCAATATCCTTAGCACCTCATACGTGTCCATCACAGAGAATGTCCTCGGTGAATATCTAATGAGAGAAGAAACAAATGCACATATGGTGTCCCAATGTCGGCAGTATTTTCTAAGAAAATGACTGAAACATCATTTTCCCCTTCCTTCTTCCCTCCCTCCAGCTCTTTCTTCTTTCTGAGAAAGCTGGGAACAGTAGGGGATGCTTAAAATCTTTCTTTCACTTCACTCTCTGTTGTTCTGACACCCAAGGTATCATCAAATTATAGCATCAATCTTGGTATTCTTTTCAAAAAGACTAATCGATTGGAATATCATAGGGGTAAAAGAATTTTTACATGGAGGTTGAGGCTTTGGGCATATGTGATATAACATCATTTTTCAAGTGACAATGGAGAAGCTTGGTTGAAGTTCAGGTTTGCAAACATACTTCCCCTGGCATTAACGAAGGATAATGTGTTGAGAGACTGGAGGTGCTAGAAACAGGTGGTGACAACAGGCAAAAGACCATACGGAAAAATAATGCAGAAAACATTTTTGTTAACTATTTTATACCAAAATGAGAGGCCCCTCCTGTCTCACACAGGAGGCATTCCTAGGAACTCTGTTGTGAATATCTCAGTACCTGGGGCATCTTACTCTGGAAATTTTTAAGTAGGATATTTCTTCACCACCACAGGAACACTCAAGATCATGAAGTACCATAGGAAAGAAGTGCCACGACTCCTTAATTATGATTTTTTAAAAATAATACAGTCCTTCAAGGTGACCCTGCTTCTTGTATAGGTATTTCCTAGAATCAGGATAAAGACTGTGGATGTTGGCTCCCCAGTCTGAGCACTACTGTAGGCATGGTGGGGTGTGCATTTTCCATGCCCCAGGGACTGTTGACCAGTGCTGTCTACACTTGTGTCACGGTATTGATTCCTCTATCATAGGTTTGTCTGTTGACCTAGGTACTACTGAGACAGGGACTGTGGGTTTAGGCAGAGTAGGGTGAGGGCCTCTGGAAACAAAGCAAAGCAAGATAATTAGTCATAACAATGCAACAGTGTGCAAAGTCCCTATTGAAACTCTGTGTTAAGCATTATGCAAAGTCAGAGTCACACTTATTCTCTAGGGTAAAGATACCAGACTAGGAATATAGACATCTTCAGTGAGATCAGTTAAAGTTCAAAAGGCCAGGAGCAACTTGGCCTGGAATGTTTGAGTGTTCCGCAAATAAAAGAGAGTATCTCAGCATGACCTGTGACTTCACTGTACCAGTTAGATCATGACACTGTAAAATTTGCCTCAGCCTGCTAAAAGGCCCAGCTTATTTTTAACTGTATCTGTGTGCTGTTTTCCCTTCTCTAATCCTAATCAAGTAAGATGCAATCTAGGCAAAAGACTAATTTGGTAAGCAATCCCAACTATAAACAGCCCAAGAAGTCAAGAAGTAAGATCCTTAAAACAGACAACAACCCAGCCCACCTTGGGGGCAGGGCAAGCAGTCTTACAAGTCTGCACCCCTAACCCTTTACCCTCATTCCTGAAAATTCTCAACCGGCACAACCACGGGCTCTCTTGACCCCTCCTGGGGTGAGCCAGGAGCTCTGTCCTCTCACTTCATCTCTAAATAAAAGCTTCTACCTTGCTCTCCTACCTTGAGTGTTTGTGAAGTTCATTCTTCTGCTCCATGAACAAGAACCCTGGTATCATCACTGATGGCTCCGTCTTTGGTAGCACAGATCAGGTGACACAGTCATCTTGCTAAAGCCTTCTCCCAGTCCATCACAAGTGTCAGTGCCAGTAAAAGACCCTGCCAGCACCTGGACATGCTGGGATCCCACAGTATGTGATCCAATAAATCCCAGACTTCATGCGCTGAGTGAACTAATGAAGCTTTGGGGGAGAAGCAGCAGAGTTGCTGATCACGCTTATGTAACTTACAGCTGATTAGTGCCGGTGAGAAGCACATGAGGAGAGATCCTAAACATCTATCAAATGTCTCCACCTAAACTGAAGTGAGTCTGAACATTGTCCTCTTGTTATTTCCTCATCTCCTTGGCGTAACTGGAGCAGTGGGTCTGAAAGCTTAAATAGGTGTGTTTTCCCATAGAACTGGGAGACACTGGGGTTGGGAGCACAGGGGATTCAGGAGATCTGCAGGAAAGCTGAGGTCCAAAGCTTGAAAGGGAAATCAAAACATCTTAGTTTGATTGAAGCCCAAAGGCAGGACTGGACCCACAGTGTAGCAGGGTTGAAGCAGGGTAGCTTGGGGTTGAATACTGACTCTCTCCTAAATTGTGTGGTTTCAGTCATATTAATCTCTGTTTTCTCAACTTCCACATTCATGGAGAAAAAAAGATCAAATTAAGTGATATGTCTGTATATAGTATATGTGCTAGTGTTACATTTTACTACTATTACTATTATCATCTTTATTATTGCACCCAGGGATAAAACCAGGGATTTGAGATTAACGTCTAGCCCCTTTGCTACTCAAATACAGTCCATTAACCAGAAGCTACCCCTGGAAGCTTATTAGAAATGCAGAATCCCAGCCCCAAGGCCAGCTTCTTAATTCATAATCTGCATTTTAACAAGGCCCTCTGCACTATTCCTGAGCCCAAGAAGTTTAGAAAACCCTGGTCTAGATCAAAGGGCAGGTAGAGGGAAGGGAATGGGTGTGGGATAGAGGTAAAAGATTTTAAATCAGTCCTGTACAAAAGCTGACAGGTTTATTTTATCTTTATGGGCTGACAGGAGCTGGATAGAGGGAGGTTGGGCCCTGGTTTTCCTGCAGGGAAAGGAACACGAGAGATGATGAGGTATCCTGGAGCAAATACTGGGGTCTATAGCCTGGCTTTCTGTTCAAGACTCTCACTTCTGTTTGCTTACTAAAATGAAAGGCTCTCATAATTGGAATCTTACTGTAGGGACAGACCCCCACACTCTTCAGAACTCTGACAGCCATCCATTTTGAGACAGGAGCTGATCAGGTTCCAGGAGGAAGGTCAGACTTGAGTATTTACCAATTATTCTTGAGAAAGAATTTGTCTGAAATTCTTCACCTTTTTACTTTGAACAGAATCTTCGCTAGGGGATTCATGACTAGAAAAGATATGATGCTGTGTAGAAAGAGCATCTTTGCTGCTGCAGAATATATCCCTGCCCCTAATGAAAGATGCTGCAGCATTTAATTAAGGAACAGAGAGAACCACCAAAGTGCTAATGTTGATCTGTGGCCACTCCCTGTCACTTTCTGCTTAAGGATCTCATGAAAGGAGAAATGACAGCAGGGACAGTCAATATGAATCTTCCTTTTCCCCCTGTTCCCTGAAGAAAGACATTGTTCAGCAAATTAAAGAGGTAAACAAGATTTTAAGAAGAATATTTAAACTGCTTAATAGGACAAATTGTTTTTTAACACCCTTAAGCAGCTGTTGGAGTCATCTATTTACATATACCTAATGAATATGCTAATTGAAAATCTTCCTCTCCTACTCATTAGAAATAGGTTTCCCTTGGGACTTCTAAAAGACAGCTTATTGTTATATAAACTTGGGTGCACTCATTTAAAAATCTTTTCATTTATATCTCTTTTTGCTAATTGAGGTAGGTCTTCCACATTCATGCAGTGGAGTTTGTGAGATTCTACTACATGTAAACATTCATAGATTTACAAATAAATATAAAAATCCAGTATTTTGAAAAATAATTTATACAGTGCATGAATTTTTTCACTAGCCTACCCACATTTACCTAGTTTACCCTAGTTGGGGTATGAATATTAAAAGCCCAGAGAATTATGGTATTGTTGTTTTGGGTCCTAATTTCAAATATTACTGATATTACTATGCTCTCAGGGTGTGATTTTTTAAAGGTGGAACCAATTTCTTTTGAATCCTGAACCTGTAGGGTTTATTAATCCAAATGGCTAATTTGCATCAATATGAATGGGAATACTGGTTATTTCTGAATTATTCTTCACATTTGGTTATTAATTTGAATACATTTGCCTTCCTTGAAAACATTAAATAGTATTTATTAATTTTGTACATGAGGCTGTCTGTATACTTAAATATAACAATTAAAAGCAAACCCAAGAAAATTCAAGGAAACAGGAGTGATGTTAACAGGACCTATGGTAAGACAGTATCTCAGTAGGCACGGAGTTTGAATGTAAATTCAAAGTGGCTAAAGAAATGAAAATAAGTCATCTTGGATTGCAAGGTCATATCATCATCCATTTCTTTTCCCCGATTTAGAGCTTTGAGTAAAAAACCTCTCAAGTGCTAATGATTTATATTTTAAGAAACTTAACGTGACCTGATTATTAAAATGCTACCCAGTGACCACAGTGACAGGATTCTGAGCTGTGACTACAACACAGATGCTTGAATAATTTAGGTGAAATCAGTTTTTTGAAATAATTCAAAGCAACATCTCAGGGATTGTTCAGTTATGCCCAAAATCTAATCATGTATTTATAATTCCAAAATGCATCTTCACATAATGATGAATAAATAATAAACTGGTTTAAAAATATGAGAGAATGAAAAACATAAACCGAAATTGTTTCATTTATATCTCATTTATATTAAGGTTTTTCTCCAAAATTGACTCAATATTTACTCAAACCCCCTGCAACTCTGTTAATGAGCTCTCCTGCTCCTTTTTTTCATTAAGATCAGAGAAGTTCACACTGAGTTTAATCTTTCCCTTAAACTAATAAAGTATCTTTTACAGAGAGTGGACAAAACATACTTACTTTGGATTCTCATCAGTTTAGAGTCTAGAGATTATATTTTTTTGGGGAGCTAACCTTTTTGTGACTTTCTTTAGAGCTCTAAATCCCCATCATCGCTGTCTTTTTTTTTTTTTTACTAACCTTGCTCCTTATTTAGAAAGTAAACTAGCTTTCAGAGTTAAGTTTCAAGCAATTAGAGATATTTTAGTAACAAGCCATGTTTTCCATCCTAATTTGTCCTTAAAAGCCCCTTTCCTTCCCTTCTCTTGTCTTTCCTTTTCCTTCTCTTTATATAACTAATTACATACGTATTCACAATCCTATATGTGGTTATTGAAACTGAAGATGAAAAACTAACATTTTGTTACCTGGGTGAGTATTGCATAATATTCATCCATAAATCTATAAATAAACCTTGAAATGAAGCAGATAGATGGATTTATCAGATAGACACCAGTCTAAGGACATTGGGTAGCACAGTGAACAATATCTTGACTTTAAAATTTGTAAAAGATACATATTGTTCAAACAACTGGTTGTTCTGTTGACCTTATAAGAACATAGGTTATACCAGTAAATGTTACCTCAGTAAAAATATTTTGGGTATGGCTGATGGTCTAATTTAATAAAGGTATAAGTCTTGAAAAACCTATGGGAGGCTAGAAGAATAAAGCACATTATCTTAAGCAAGCATTCAGCAAGTTCAGTGAAGTCATAAGTTTACTAATAAATGTGTCTCAAGGCAAAATGAGATTTAATAAACCGCAGGATATTTTCTGAAATTATTAAAAGAATAAGAAAATTCTGGAATTATTAGCTGATGAGGAATAATATGTTAGCCACTAACATAGGGTCATGATATTTACCTCTATGCATACATACATGTATACACAGCATGAACATAAAGGTACATAAACCCCAATGTTGTATTTACATATATACTCCTGTCAGAATGAATATGGTAAACAGTATCTTTTCTGGCCACTAAAAATGAAGAGAGGACAAATAAAAATATCCCTGTCAAGCTGAGATTGATAATGGGGCAATGAGAAGAACAGGAAGACTTTTTCAAGAAAGTGGCATGAAGTCTAACGAACCTAGGCTTTCATTGCTGATGACATATCCTTTGTAATTTTCTGTCCTCCATTTCTACCTGCAAAATTGACTTCTACAATTACTTTCATCTCAGTGTTGTTCAAGTCAGCCAGAAAACTCTATGACTCCTTTTGACACAATAGATTGTTTTCCTCTATTCATTCTCTATAGGGGTTACCAGTACGGCAAACAATTATGAATCTTAAGGTGAAAACAGAATATCCATGCAGAGCTGAGCATTTCTTACCCCAGGGGACTATTGATTTGTGCAGTGACTTTTGTCCTTGGTAAATCTCAATTTTCAATGGTGTGCAATTTTGTAAGTATAAGCCAAACTCCTGGGGCCTTACTTCAATTAATGTATACTTTATTGGGAAGCTTGCCTTTCTCCACAGGATTTTATATATTTGAGATATCAAGTATAGAGAAAACAAGATTAAAAAAAAAAAACTAAAATGATGGGCTAATGTCAAGGTTAAACTAGCTTTAGATTAGCTTCATAATTAGATTTTATTAAAATGAGAAACTAAATTGTTATTATGGATGCTCATATAATACTCTAAAACAGTGTCTAAATTTTGTTACTGTTGGAATTTTGGGCTGGATAATTTGTTTCCTGTGGGAAGCTATCCTGTGCATCTTAGAAGGTATAGCAGCATGACTAGAATATACTCACTTAGACAATAACACCCTGTGCCCCCAGTTGTGATAATGCAATTTTTCAGTCACCATTCTTTTCTGGCATTATACTGCCTCTAGCTGCTCAAATCTGCCTCTCCCTTCTTCTACCTCTATTTCTTTTCTTACTTTTAAAAAATTAAAATATAATTGACATATAGTATCCCATTAGTTTCAGGTATACATAATAGTGATTTGATATTTTTATGTATTATGAAAGATACCCACAATAAGCCTAGTTACCATCTGTCACCATACATATTATTGACTATATTTTATATAGTGTACATTTCCATGATTTATTTATTTTACAGCTGGAAGTTTATATCTCTTAATCCCTTTTGCCTATTTCACCTGCCTCACCCCCTCCAAATTCCTCCCATTCTGGTAACCAAGGGCTTGTTTCCTGTATCTGTAAGTATGTTTCTTTTTTGTTTTGTTTGTTCATTTGTCTTAAGATTCCACATACAAGTGAAAATCATTCAGCATTTGTCTTTCTCTCTCTGACTTATTTTACTTAGCATAGTACCCTCTAAATCCATCCATGTTATCACAAATGGCAAGATTTCATTCTTTTCTATGATTGAGTAATAGCTCATTGTGTATATATGACATCTTCTTTATCCATTTATCTATTGATTGACACCTAAGTTGCTTCCATATCTTGACTATTGTAAATAATGCTGCATTGAACACAGGGGTGCATATGTTTCTTTGAATAGTGTTTTTATTTTCTTTGGATAAATTTCCAGAAGTGGAATTGCTATACCATATGGTAGATCTATTTTTAATTTTTTGAGGAACCTCCATATTGTTTTCCACTGGGTCTGCAGCAACTTACATTGACACCAGCATTCCCTTTTATCCACATCCTTGCCAACACTTGTTATTTCTCATCTTTTTGATAATGGCCAATCTGACATCTGTGAGGTGGGATCTCATGATTTTGATTTGCACTTCTCTGATGACTAGTGCTGTGGAGCAACTTTTCATGTGTGTTTTGGTCACCTGTGTATCTTCTTTGGGAATATGTTTACTCAAAACTTCTGCCCATTTTTTAATAGAGTTGTTTTTTTGATATGAACTTTTCTAAGTTCTTTATATATTTTAGATATTAACCCCTTACTGGATAAATATTTTTCAAGTATCTTTTCCCATTCAGTAGGTTGCCTTTTTGTTTTGTTAATGTTTTCCTTCTCTGTGCAAAAGCTTATTAGTTTGATGTAACCCCATATGGTTGCTTAGATTTTGTTGCCCTTGCCTGAGGAGACTCTTCCAAAAATATATTTCTAAGGCCAATGTCAAAGAGCTTATTGACTATCCTTTTTTCTAGGCATTTTATGGGTTCAGGCTCTACATTCAAGTGTTTAATCCATTCTGAATTTATTTTTGTATATGGTATAAGATTAGTTTTCCAGTTTCATTCTTTGGAATATAGCTGTACAGTTTTCCCATAACCATTTATCAAAGAGACTGTCTTTCCCCATTGTATATTCTTTCATGCCTTGTCATAGATTGAATGACCATATATGCATGGGTTTTTTCTGGGCTCACTATTCTGTTCCATTGATCGATGTGCTTTTTTTTGTGTGTCAGCCAGTTTTGTTTTATTTACTAGCTTTGCAGTATAATTTGAAATCAAGGAACATGATACCTTTCACTTTGTTCCTGTTTCTCAAGATTGCTTTGGCTATTTGGGGTATTGTGTGATTCTATACAAATTTTAAGACTCTTTGGTTCTATTTCTGTGAAAAATGCTATTGGTATTTTTAGAGGTATTGCTTTGAGTTTGTAGATTGCTTTGGATAGTATGTACATTTTAACAATATTGATTCCTTCAATCCATGAGCACATAATCTTTCCATTTATTTGTATCATTTTCAATTTCTTTTATTAGTCTCTTATAGTTTGTTTCAGAAGACAAGTCTTTCACCTCCTTGCTTAAATGTATTTCTTGATAATTTTTTTTTGATGGAGTTGTAAATGGAATTGTTTTCCTGATTTTCCTTTCAGCTAGTTCATTGCTAGTGTATGAAAATTTTGTATCTTGTAACTTTGCTGAATCCATTTATTAGTTCTAATAGTTTTTAGGTGGAGTCTTTAGGATTTTCTCTATATAATATCATGTCTTCTGCAAGCAATAAGAGTTTTACTTCTTCCTTTCCAATTTGGATGCCTTTTATTTCTTTTTCTTGCCTAGTTGTTGTGGCTAGGACTTCCAATACTATTTTGGATGTAAATGGTGAGTAGACATCTTTGACATACTCCTGATCTTAGAGGAAAAGCTTCCAGATTTTCAGCTTTGATAAAATAGAATATTAGCTGTGGGTTTGTCATATGTGGCCTTTATTATGTTGAAGTATGTTCTGCACATACTCACTTTCTTGAGAGTTTTATCATAAATTGATGTTGAATTTTGTAAAATGCTTTTTTTGCATCTGTTGAAATGATCTAATAATTTTTATCCTTCATTTTGTTAATATGGTATATCACATTGGTTGATTAGCAGATGTTGAACCATCTTTGCATCCCTGAAATAAATCGCACTTGATTATAGTGTATGATACTTTTCATGTACTATTCAATTCAATTTGCTAATATTTTGTTGACCATTAAATTAAACCATTTTTCCATGTATGTTCACCAGAGATATTGGACTATAATTTTCTTTCTGTGTGTGTGTGGTGTCTCTTTCTGGTTTTGATAATAGGGTAAGCTGACCTCATGAACAATTTTTGAAGCATTCCTTCCCCTTCAGTTGGAATAATTTGAAAATAGCAGGTATTATCTCTTCTTTAAATGTTTGGTCGAATTCACCTGTGAAGCTGTCTGGTACTGGGTTTGTTTTTTGTTTTTTAGTTTTTAAATTGCTGATTCAATTTCATTACTTTCAATTGGTCTATTCAGATTTTCTATTTCTTTATGATTTAGTCTTGGAAAGTTGTATATCTCAGGATTCATCCATTTTTTTTAGGTTTTCTGATTTGTTGCTGTATAATTGTTTGTAGCAATCTCTTATGATCCGTTGTATTTCTGTAGTGTCAGTTGTAACTTCCCTTTCATTTCTGATTTTATTTGTTCAGGTCCTCTGTTTTTCTTGATAAGTCTTGCTAGAGGTTTATTGATTTTGTTTAGCTTTTCAAAAAAACTAATTTTAGTTTCACTGAGCTTTTCTTCTTTGTTTTTTTAGCTGCCATTTCATTTATTTCTACTCTGCTTTTTATTATTTCCTTCCTTATAACTTTGGGCTTTGTTTGGTCTTCCCTTTCTAGTTGCTTTAGATGTAAAGTTAAATTGTTTATTCTCAATTTTTCTTGTTTCTTGAGGTGGGCTTGTATCATGACAAACTTCTTTCTTAAAACTGCTTTTGCTGTGTCCCATAGATATTGGAAAGTGTGTGTGTCCATTTTCATTAGTCTCAAGGTATTTAATTTTCTCGTTCATTTCTTTGTTGACCCATTGGTTGTTTAGTGACATGTTGTTTAACATTCATCTGTTTGTGTTTTTTGAGTTTTCTTCTTGTAATTGATTTCTAGTCTTATACCATTGTGGTTAGAAAAGATGCTTAATGTCATCTCAGTCTCTCTGAATTTACTGAGACTTGTTTTGTGGCCTAATGTGGATTCTGTGACTTTTGGATGAAAGTTCCATATGTATCCATTAAGTCCCTCTGGTCTAATGTGTTGCTTAAGGCCAGTGTTTCCTTATTGATCTTCTGACTGGGTTATGTAAGTGGGCTATTAAAATACTCTACCATTATTGTATTACTGTCAATTTCTCCCTTAATATCTATTAATATTTGCTTTATATTTTTAGTGCATGAATATTTACAAATATTATCTTTTTCTTGGATTGATCCCTTTATCATTATGTAATGTTCTTCTTTGTCTTTTGTTACAGTCTTTGTCTTAAAATTTATTTTGTCTGATGTGAGTATGGCTATGCCAGTTTTCTTTCCATTTCTACTTATATGTAATATGTTTTTCCATCACTTCACTTTCATTCTGTGTGTGTCTTTAGCTCTGAAGTGAGTTTTTCATGGGAGCATATATATTAGACTTTTTTTATTCATTCAACCACCCTATGTCTTTTGATTGGAATATTTAGTGCATTTACATTTAAAGTAGTTATTAATAGGTATGTACTTATTGCCATTTCTAAAAATTGTGTTTGGTCATTTTTCTACATCTATTTATAATGCTATTAATTCTGGCAGTCAATGAACATGGATCACCAATAGCTCAATATCTTGATTAAGGGGATGCTCGCTATTGTAATTGATAAAACCTCAATCTAAGTGGTCTATTACAATGGAAGTTTATTTTTCATGCACATGATAGCCCATTTACATATGTATTTCTAGTTGGGGACCTTCAGTGTGATCCATGGGGCCCATATTCTTTCCATTTTGTGGCCCTACTCTTCTCTATGTTCTTAGAGTACTTACGTTTAAATTGATGAATGAGCAGGTATACTCACATTTTAACTATCTCAGTTCAAAAGTGGCATATAAACCCCACTCACCTTCCATTTTCTAGAACTGACCATACTTAATTATAAGTCAGATTGGTAAATACAGTCTAGCATGTAACTATTCCAAAAAAATAATTGGTTCTGCTAATAGTCTCTGCCAGTTTCAACTCATCCAATTCACATAGTCATCGAGCTTTCTTCTGGCTCTACCTAGCTCTTGGCTATGCCTGGAGACCAAATGGGCACCACCAAAGCTCTTTTCTTTCCTAACACAAATTCCTTTGTTCCAAGGAGTATCTGTTGTACTGACTTATCAATTTTTGCCAGTTTAAGCCTGAGTTATCTCCATGGTCCCCCTTTTCTCACTTTCCCTAAGCTGCAGAAAAAAGTAATAGCTAATTAAAGTGGTGGCTCTTGATTCATTTCATGCTCTCCAGTATTAGCTGTGCCCCTACTGATGCCTGATAATCTTGTATCCACTGTGATTTGTGGCTGGGAATTTTTCCGATATCATTTTTACAATGATTATCTCCAGTGTTCTTTACTCTCCTTATGCCAGAATAATTTTTGGCTTGGGCCTCTTGGCAGATAATCTCTTATCCCACTTTACTTTTAAGCCAAAGGTTATTAAAATGAAAAATTTTACCTAGTCTTTTTTTTTTTCACATTAAAGCCCCGATCTCTCCTATCTTTTCTTATTTTCCCTTTTTGTTGGATGAAGAGGTGCTGCTCTTTCATAAGACCATACTTAATAAAATCAACACCATCACTAAATATTTGCTTAGACAATTTCGCTCATTTCTTTACACTCTCTCAGGACTTCCTGTAGTTTTTCTACTTATATTGTCACACTGTATGAATAAGTCTGTGAGTGGAAAACTTCCAGAATGAAACATTTACTGTCCTTTTTTTTTTTAACCACTGAACTTTGCTGAAATTCCTGAAACTCTGTTCTTCTTCCAGCTTTATAAAAATTATACTCTTTAAGATCCCTGGGCCTCATAAACAACTGATGACTTTTCAAATCTAGAGACTTTTCCTCAACTTTACCTCAAGCTCTACATCTCTCTCTACAGCACTGGTTTTACTGTCTACCTCTTGTTCCTTGAAATTTTTGTTTCTCTCTGCACATCTTCCACCATCCCATTCTCAAGATGGAGATGCTTTTTCTCTATTTATTCAGCTTCCTTTTCCTTTCTCTAGCTTTGTGGTTTTCCCAAAATTTCGGTCTTTATCTCTCCATTTCTTTTTCTTTTTACTTTTTAAGCCTCTCCCTTAAAGAAGAATTTTTTAGCATAATCCTTTATTTCTAAGAAAATATCTCTCAGATTTGGACTCAAGCTTGCCACAAAGACCCAGGACCATATTCCCTTTATTTATTACCAACTCCAATGGAAAATGAGTGAATGCTTAAATATTAGGAGACACCTGACTTTCATTCTGACCTGTACTCACTCTAATCCCCAATTTTAGAATTTTATACTTTTATTATTATTTTGTAAAAAATAATTTTAATTTCAATTACAATTCATTATTGTAGAAATATCAGAAAATAAACATTAGAAGAAGAAAACATGTTGGATAAAAATATTCACCTCTCTTCCCTTCAGCTAGATAACTATCATTAATGTTTTATTGCACAGAGTAGATATTATACATGTTTATTTTGGGATCATGTTCTGCATATTGTTTGTAAACCTGCTGTTTTATGCCATATATTATGAAAATTCTTCCCTTTCCATAGATGTATTTATATCATTTTAGTGGCTGCATACTTTTCCATAATTTAATTTACTATTGTCTAAAGAATACTGTAATTCATAGACTGGTAGGTAAATTCTTGCTCACATTTTTATTTTTAACAGAGGATACATTCCCAGATGTTAAAGCCCTGATTCTAAGAGCCTGTAGGTATTTTATGAGTCTGACCAATCAGCATGACTCAGCAGGGATCTCCTTGGCTTCATGCATGGACTGAGTAAGTATCCAAGATACTCTTGTTATCTTGAGCCTTGTACTCCTGTTTCTCTAGCCTTTTCAATATCCAATCCATTTGCCATTCTATGATGTTAATATTGCTTAAAACTTGTTTGCATCTGTCATTTCCCTGTATGGGAAATTCACAAATGCACTCAGATCTTACGGCTAAAGCTTTTCTCTCTAGACTGCTAGGCAAGTCTTACCTCTTTCTACACAAGTGTGTGTATGCACACACACATACACACACACAAAGCCCCAGACCTCTTTTCCAATAAGACTTCTGCTATGTGACCCTTCTACATCTCTCTAGGCTTATGTCCTTTCCTCCTGACACCCCATACTCATTATTGATTCTGTATTCTTGCATTCCCACCCACCCCTCTTTCAGAGAGCCAGGAAGGCACTGCAAGAGTCCTCCTCCTTCAAAAGTACATTGTATCTCAGTTGTATTTTTTCTTCCTGTAACCCTGAATAGTCCTGTCTTTGTCAATGATTTGCCAATGAATTAACCACCACTGAGTGCTTGCTATCCTGTGGTTCAAGTATACTAAGCTCCTTCTTGGTAGGATTAAAACAATTTTCACCTCTCATTCTCTTAAACAGAATGCTGTGAACTCTGTTTGATGGCCCATAAATGTATTCAACATTTAAAGAACATCTACTATGTGTTAGTCACTGAACTGAACTTGGTCCTGGGGGTAGGGATACATTGATAACTAAATTAGTAATGGTCTCTGTGTTCATCATATGGACAATCTAAGAGTTTGCCAAGTTTTTGATTTCTAGACCCATCCTTTTAAACATACCCTAATTATCCATATTTTTACCATAGACTCAATTATGGGCTGCCATCACTCTGCCCCTTTCTCAAAACTGTGATAAACTTATTTCACAAAAGTTGAGAACCAGGAAATTGAATGAATAAACACAGCTCTGCCTATTATTTGTGATGTTTAATTCTGCTTTGTCTGGCCTATCAGTCTAATCAATGTAAGTATTCAAAGAATTGCATGGGTAGGAGAGCCCAATTTCAGAGAGAGCTTCTCAAAGGACCTTTGTGGTTATCCCTAAGGGCTATTGTATTTTAAAGAAAAATATATGTAATATTTCTTGTATTTTAATTTTCTACTGATAAATATGATTTATATGATTTTGTTATCTTGAGCCTTGTACTCCTATTTCTCTAGCCTTCCTCTAGCCTCATTTAAATGAAAGGAAACATGGATCATGCAAAAACATGTAAATGAAATTAGATTATAACTGTGAAGGATTTGTACACTAAATAGCAAAAGCAATGCAAATACAATAACCTTTATTTTTAGTCACCAAATATTGAAATGGATTCAGTTGGATGGTGTTTTCAGCTTTGAAAAGTCCTTTGGTTGAGAAAACTGGAAATTCGAAGCCTGTGATGAGTACTATTAGACTCTTTTTTGCACTGTGAAATATGCGATGTTTTCACAATCTTAAGTTAAAAATTTAAGAAAATATCTTTATATTTAAGAAGGAATCTTAATGAAAGTGTAAGTACTGACTTTTTTCCAGGTCAGTAATTTCCCTACATGTCAAAATCTCCAAGAACATGATCAGGAAATGAGGTATTTAAGGAGATTTTATAATTTCATTTGCAACAAATATTCACAGGGAAAAAAGGGGCAAATCTCACAAGTAAAAGGAATAGGCAAAAATCCAACTAAGGATGTAAATGAGCAATGTTTCTGTTGGCTTATTTAATAGCAAACTCAGGTCCAAGAAATTAGGAAATAAAAAACACCCACACTGTTAATAAAAGAAGAAAGGAAAGAACCAACAATGATTTCTTCACAAGTTCTCAGGGACTTAATAAAAAACCATCTTGGGCATAATAAGAGGATTTTTATTATGTTTATTCCTCACACTTTCTATTCAATGTAATCTAAGGAAAAATACGAAAATAAATATGAGTAATGAACATTTTTCAGTTTTAACACTTAATATCTGAAGTTTCGAATGATAATTTAAATCAGAGAAGACAGATTATTTTAAAGGCAGGATTATTATTTGTTTCTTGGCTTAATTCACTGGGAAGTTAGAAAATTTGTTATTTAGAGGGTAGTTCCTGAAAAAACAGAGGCAACATTCAATAATATAATAATGAATAATATAAATGTATTTATGTTATTATGTAATTATTTTGACAAAAAGTAGTTGGGTCTACTCTAGTTAGGCATAAGGAAAACTTGGCTGGTACAATGTGTTGAATCTCTATGTTTGTTTTCTCTTTGTATCACAAAGCCTGGACTATTTCAGAGTATGCCAAGGTTTTCAGAAGTTTCTGCACACATTTTGCAGTTTTTATGTCCCTTGAGCATCAGTTTTGCTTTGTCTTCACAGCACATGTGTTTCCAAGATACAAGATAACCGTGGATATAAATCACCTGTGTGTCAGCACCAATGGCTATCCATGGACTGAGTTCAAACGTGATTCAGCACACCTGTTTACATAGTTGATTTCTTCTTTAAGCTAAGAACATTTTGCTGAATAATAGATTTTGTTTTTAACCTAAAATGGTTTATTGGCAACAAGACTTTTTGAAATAATGACTTCAGACCTCAAAACGCTTAACCATCAACACAAGTGCAAGGACTTAGGATATGGAGGAAGTTGCTAAGGGTCAAACTCCCAGGTCACAATGGCTGAAGATGCTCCAGAAAGGCTGTATCACCATCAGCTAGCTGTGTTTAGCTAAAGGACGTTTTACCATGTGGATGTGGAAGTAGATTTTTAGTTTAACATTTTTTTTCTTTCCTTTAAAGCTCAGCTCCAGAGCTTACCCTCAGTTTCACAGCACATGGTCATCATCATCATCCACTCAGTGCCCCTTTTCCTAATTTCATTTGATCTTCCCTTTCCTCCCCAGTCCTTACTTCCATTCTATTCCTTCAAATAGGAACTCACTCAACTGTGTTTAATTTATCCTTAAACATGCATTTATTCTTATAAAATATGTAGACTTTATGAGCATATGTGTTTTAGATGTACACAAATGGTGTTATTTATCCATCTCATTTAGTTTCCTGCTTTAGACATTTGACATTATTTATGGCTGATGTATATTGTATCAGTTCATAATTAGCGGTCAGAAAATTTGGCTTCAGAACCTTTTGTTAAAAGGGAACTTTATAGACCACCAGACAGGACAGACAGATGAAACTAGGGTCACTTAGCTAGGGAGGGGCATGGAGTGGTCTGGAGCCCCTTCAATCAGTTTGGTCTTCTCCTATTCCCTGAAGTGGTCCCTGATTTCGGAGCTTTTTGGAACTCAATATGGGAACTCTTGGACTAGATGCTTTCTAAATTGCACCCCCTACTCCTTTTCCAACGTTTGTTCTTCTATAGTACAGTGTACCCTTGAATTACCTGAGCTTTATTTCATGCCAACTAGCCTCTGTGAGCAACATCTTATTTTGCTGTGTTCAGTGGATCCACTCAGCCCTCCATACACATTCTAAGGGAATGAGTGGACAAGGCCCTATTTCTGTTGACAAAGACACATGCAGTGGTATGCAGTTTATATAACAGGCTAACAGAGTACTTTGGAGAAGGGAACACAACACTAGATTATATCTTTCTCTCTACATATGACAAGCTCCTTCATTCCTTTTTCAAATAAACAAGATATGGGGAGCTACCGCCTCATGAGATATCACATGGAGTTGAATCTTTATAAAATTTTCTGTAAACTTCAGCGCCAATTATACATATAACATACACACATAATATTTAAGTGAAAGTCTTTTGAAAGTGTGTTTTAGTTTTCTGCCTTCTTACACAGAGTGTAGCGAACACAAGTAGGAACAAACATTTGCCCATGCTAGAGGCCTCTGTGGCTGTTTGCTCCTACACTAAATTGCACCAAACTGCTAGGATTTAGAATTAGCATGCCTTCCTAAATGTTTGTGTTTCTTTCCTTTTTTCTCCCTTTCTTTCCTTTCTTATACTTCTTGCTAATGTTAGCTTGTCTATTGTTAGCAGCCAGTGTTTTCTAACTCCTCTTAATTGCCATTTCTAATCAGGTATGAAATGAGAAACCAGATAAGTAAGCTTTTAAAAACTGGCTCTGAGCTGCACAATTCTGCCTGAAGGCCTGGGTGTCTCCTGAATAAATTGCACAATATTGAATGTTTTGATTTTGTGGCAGTTTGGAGGCTCAGAGATTTCTCACTCACTTCCTTTCCGGCTCTTGTCTCTCTTGGATAGTTGAGGTTGTGAGATGTGGGCTGAGGACCTGAGCCAGCTTTAGCCCTGTTTGTGTTTGTAGGAAATATGTATTCAGGGGTCTGGCAGCTCCCACTATCCTTCTGTTTCCCTTTAATTGGGATTAATTTGACTTGAAGAGCCAGATATTTGCTCAGAGTCACTAAATTATTTTTGGTTTACTGAAGTAGTCAAGCTAATTCCTGAATAGACCTTAAATTTACTCATAGGAAATCTCTTAGACAATCGGTAGATATAATTTATTGCTTCTCTCAGGATAACTAAAACATTCCAGCCATAAGAAATGTGTCTTTCCTCACTGGCCCAGACTCTTGGTCCCAATCGATGGGGATATTTTGTTGTTAATACCGGCTGTATTAAATAAACTTATTTCAGAGGGTGAATAGAGACTTTCTGGATGAATTTATAATGCCGAGAGATGCATTTACCTATTATTAGTATTTCTAATAATGGTGATGTCAGTGAAACATAATAGACGTCTTATTGGCAGGTCGTCTAAAAGCAAAATTTGCCTGCATTCAGTTCCATTTTGGAGAATGTGTTTCAATGTATAAGGTATCTCAAAGCAAGAGAACATCTATAATTCTTGTGCTTTAATGGGATTCTGTCATATTCCTTTGAATAACAATCTGTCATGGTCTAAAAGAAAAGATGTTTATAATAGAGTTCTCAAGCTCCAGCTTAAACTTGTTGATGCTAACATGAAATTACCAGCAGTGACAGTGTCATTCTTTCTTTCTTCTTCCTGACTGGAGTCAACAACAACAGGATTCAGAGTCTGTGCCCCCCGTTGCTTTGACATTGCTTCTTCTTTCCGTTTCCAAACTATTTATGGTTCTACTTTGCTTTGCAACCCTTTCCAATTCCATTCTGGGGTGAGACACTGGAATGAAAAGAGCCCACATTCCTCCAGTAATTCTCCATAATTCCCATCAGAAAGGAATGAGATGGTGGAATCTCATATAGTTTAGTAGAACAAAGTGGGAATATTTGTACTGACAGCAAAAGTTCATAATGCATGACTAAGTGAAAAAGAATGGTTGCAAAATGGCATTATGATCCTGTGTTTGTACAATAGTAACACTAGCATGTAGAAATAACAATACAATGATGCACAGGAATATGTCTGTAAGAAAAGCCACCCTACCACCAAAAATGGTATAACTGGGGAAGGGGGAGCCAGGAGCAAAGGAGTTGAGGAATACATAATTTGTCATTGCATGACTCTATAAAACAACCATGCATTACGTTTATAAAAAAATAATGCCATTTGAATAATATGGGGGGGCATGGGGAAGGCAGTATAGCACAGAGAAGACAAGTAGTGACTCTATACCATCTTACTATGCTGATGGACAGTGACTATAATGGGGTATGTGGTAGGGACTTGATAATAGGGGGAATGTAGTGATCACAGTGTTGCTTATGTGAAACCTGAGCATAAAACTATATCAATGATACCTTAATCAATAAATAAAATAAAATAAAATAAATTGCCAAAAAAAATTATGCCATTTGGGGTGGTTATTCTATAGAAGAAACTTGGAGAGGTTGAGTGGGTGATGTCTCTGGGTGCAGAAAGAAGGAGGACACAGAAAGGACAGGTTTTCCTGGCAAAGATCTCTCTGTCCATGACAGGAGCTTCATATTCTATAGGTTTAGCACTGAGACTGTCTAGCTGTCCATAGCTAAACAATAGGATTGAAGGACAGACTTTCTGTCACATAACAAATCACTGCAAATAATTGGACTGATCCTCGGATTGGCCTGGAAGAAGTTCTCATAGAGGCTCATTGACCCAATTCCTGTAGTTATTTTTGGACAGTAGTTAGGTTGCTTGTATTTAGTTGGGTTGGAGAGATGAAAGAAGAGGTGTTATATATTTAGAACCATGTCTACCTTGAGATGAGCTCCCTCCCAGCATGTGTGGACCTGGGGTCAGTCCTGGACTAGGAAATGATCCAGAGTCATTTATCAAACACTGCTTTTGAATATTATTGTCTGCAAATGTGGGGTCCTAGATAACCAGAAATTACAATTACCATGAGCTGTTTTCACAGTTTTGAGTATTAAAAAAAAAACTCTAACTCACTTATTGAAGAAAAGAAGGGCACTCTGTCTGACCCCTTCTGTCTGTGTGCTGAACACAAGGTAATAGCAAAACCTCCTCATTACAAATGGAAATTATAAAAGTCTTTTTGACTTTAGAATCAAAGTAAAAGGGTCAGATAGAAAAAAAAATGCCCCTTAGGTTTTCTTAGTTTTAAAAAATGGGTTGTACGTACACAAGAATTTTCATATACTAGTGGTAGGAGAGTAGTACATGCTATAAACATCTTGGAGCTTAACGAGGAAGCACTGATTAAGAATGAATGTTTGTATATTTTATTGTTCCAGTTATCCAGTGCTACAGTTAAAAAACTCAACATTCTGTGGTTAAAAAATTTACTGTTATTTCTTATGGCTCTTTGGACTGACTGGGCTTAGCTGGGTGATTCTCACTGGTGTCTTTCACACGGCTGCAATGAGATGGCAGTTAGAGGTGAAGTCAACTCCAAACTCAACTTGGCTGGACAACCAACATGGTGTTTTTGCTTATAACATGTATGATGCCTCAGCTTCAATATCTGGAGCAGGTATGGATTGGCTGGTCTCTCTCTCTCTTTCTACCCACATGACATTTCCAAATGGTTAGCTTGGGCTTTCTTACAGCATGTGTGAGGAGCAGCATGAGTTTATAGTGAGGTAAGAGAATTGTAGCCATTTCCAGAGTATTTGCCACATCAGAGATGGGCAATTCTATGTCTTTCTAATTGCCCTATAAAATGCTGTAGAATTGTTTATGTTCCCTCCCCTATGTTAACTCAAATACCTATCAATAGGTGGATGAATAAATAAACCATGGTAAATTCATAATGATACTAAAAAGAATGTACTGATTGGTATAAAGAAAATCAATATATCTCCAATATTTATTGAGGGAAAAGAGTTGCAGAATTATATGTATAGTACAGCACTAATTTTGAACTACTACATAATTTCCATGCAACCTCTCTCTATAAATAGAACTGGGATGTTTGGTGGTAGAAGAAAGATTGCATTGTTCCTGGATAGGGGCACTTAGCCTTTTGGGCCAATTTTTTTTTTTTTTTTTTTTTGTAGAAGAATCAGTTTTACCTGACTAAGCAAAAATTAAGAATATGCAAAATGCATTTGAATAATTTAAGTGCTAAAGCCCATTAATACCCAATGGCAGATGCTGGGGAAATTAAATTAGTAACTTTCTTTGCTGAGGAGTTTCTAAAAAGGTTAGACAGATAAATAAACAAAGGGAGAAATGAATAATGACCTCTTCACATAAATAGATGTGGATTTTCTATAAAGTGTGCATTGCTTTGTGAAGAACAAAGGTCAGTGTCCAGCTGAGAATAAGTTAAAACAGACTATTTAAAAATGTTTTCATAGCTTTTCCAAGTAGTTCAAAAGAATATCAATGAAGAGAAGTACTCCACTGCCACAGAGGGAGGGGGAGAAACATTGGCTTCTCATTTTCCTCCACTTTTTCTACCTCCACTTTGTATCTTTTTCAGCATCTCTCACCCAGATCCACATTTCTATTAATGTTTAGAGGCCTAATAATTGGCTTGAAATAGGGAGGCCTGCTATTGAGCAAACATAGGTGAACGGTAACAGAGTTTTGATTCTGATTTCCCTTTTTCTCACACTCCCTTACCAGGATATGCACAATGAAACATACTTTCTGGAACATAAACCAGCTCTGACCCAGTACATCTCTCCTCACAAGCACCCTACTTCGGGCCTGGGGTATGCCTGCCCACATCTATCATTCCTCGTCTTCTCTGTCTCCCAGGCTGATATATGTCTCATAGGACTGCTTTCATCACAGAATTCCCATATCCTCTGGATTCTGATTGGATTTGGTCAATGATCAGATCCAGTGCTCAGCCCAAGATCAGAGAAGGACAGAGTGAGGCTCAGGTATTAAATCCTTCCATGAGAAATTGCCTTGACTTGGCTGTATCCCTCAACTGAAGGTCACTCCAAGGTCAGCCTTCTCTACAGTATTCGACTCTCCTCCACTTCCTTCTTTCTGTCCTAAGGGTGGTAGTGACTTGGCAGCTGCTGCTCCCAGTGACTGCATTATCCCCTGGGGTTACCCTATCCCTACTCCTTTCTCACGGCCTCTTATAAACCTGCCACAAATCATCCCATTTTATGGAGAGTTCTACACGTGCCATTTATTTTCTGTTGGAATCTGGTTATCTATATGGTGGAGGACACCATTACTCTCTTACCCCCAAACTTTCACTTTTTGTTATCCATCACGATAAAGACATCCAACATGTACAACAATGAAATATGCACTTTAATTCGTATTGTTGGTCTTTGATGTACTGTGGTGGCTGATGTAGGGAAGAAGAGTAGACTTAACATAGTACAAACCTAAAAGTCTGGGAGTGGTTGGAGAAGTCTGAAGCTTTTGTCAAAGCTATTTGGAGTGATACAGAACAAGGGATGCTGAGAAATCTGAAGAAGAATGTGAGATCTGAAGACATTCTCCCCAAAAGCAGACATCAACTCATCCCAACTACTTTTATCATGAGTCTAGTAACTGTTTACTATGGGATATAAATAAGTTGATGAGAGGTAGAGTAAGTGGCAGCATGGTGGACAAAGCCCAGTTGAGATTATGAAGGAGAGTTTGCTGACCCAGAGTCAACTTCTCTGAGTTGGGCTTAACACAGGGCATATCCTACCTCAGTTTTCTCCCAGGTCCCATAAAAACCAGTTGAATATTAAAAGATTTTACAAGGCAGACTGATCTTTATTTGCCTTATGTTTCCCTTAGGTTTTAAAGAGATAGGAAGAAAATGATGGGGGACAGAGGACACCTGGTACCATTTTTTTTTTCCATTTTTTATCTGATTCTATTTTGTTTATCTGAGCATCATAAGGGAGTAAACTGTTCTAAGCAAAATAGTTTCCCAGTGAAAATACTTCTAAAATACTTGCTTTTCTGGCCATCTTTTGCAGAAGACAAAGGACAGACACAGTTTAATCTTCCCAATGGCCTGGTGACATCGTATGTGTGTGAACCACGGTGCTGTCCTTAGAGACCTCTGACGTAAGCTGGGTTTCCAGTCCCATTACCAGAAGCCCACAGAGAGCTGTACTTCTGAAATTCCTCTCTCTCCTTCACTGGCCACCGCGAGCGGTTTGCTGCCCTGTGGCTCTGAGTCTTGCACTTGGGGAGGCTCCGACCTTGGCTTGGAGAGCCGTGTGTGCCCTGGGGCAGCTGCTTGTCCTCAGAGCTTTTGAAAAATTTGCTCTCAACTGGGTTCCAACTGTGTTTTTTTTTTTTTAAGAGGGCATCTCTCATATTGATCAAATGGTCGTTAACAACAATAAATTCTGTATAGGGGACTCAATGCACAATCATTAATCCACCCCAAGCCCAACTCTCAACAGTCTCCAATCTTCTGAAGCATAACGAACAAGTTCTTACATGGTGAACAAATTCTTACATAGTGAATAAGTTCTTACATGGTGAACAGTGCAAGGGTACCTGGTACCTTTTTGTTTTGTTTTGTGTTGTTTTTGTTTTTCTCCCTATTTTCTAAATGGAAAAGAAAGTTTTGGCTTGTGCAATTCCTATTTTGTAAATAACATCAGGGAAAGTATGATAAAATTTCCACCAAGGGTTTGCTTCCTTGTGGTGACAGATTGTTCAGAGAGCACCAGTGTTGGCTGAAATGATTAGTAATAATAACGAATAGCTAGCCTTTGTTAAGCATTCTGTTATTTAGTTTTCCTTTCAAGTAACATAATTGTCAACTAAAGTGGCTTAATTTGGACACTTACTGTTCTCACATATTAAAATTTCTACAGGGAGGTGTTTTCCGGGCTTGTTAATACAATGACTTAAAGATGTCAGGCTCCTTGACTTGGCATCTCTGTATATCTCCTGGCATTCCCCTCGTGGTAACAAGATGAAGACCACAGCTAAGAAAAACAGTGTCCACGGAAGGAAAGACGAATAGCCTTTTCCCTTGTAAGTCTCTCTTTTACCAAAGAGGAAAATCCAAGAACCTCCCAGCAGAATTTTTTCAGGTTTTATAAACGGAGACTGAGTCTTCAGCCTATGCCTAAACCTGTCACTGTCAAAGAGTTCATCTGAATGTAAAGGATGAGTTGACCTTTTCTAAACATATGGTGGCCCCATACCAGAGTGACATCTCTCATTTATTAGCAAGGGGAATGGTTTGAAAGTACAAGTCCTTCTAAGGGCCAAGCATGCTAATAGGCATTTTGCATATAATATAAACCTTATTGGACTGTCCACAATCCAATAAGGTTTATATTATAAACCACAAATGGGGAAATTGAGGTACAAGGAGACTATATAACTTATCCAACATCACGTGGCTAGTAAGTAGTGGAGTGCAGAATCATTTATTCATCAAATATTTATAAAGCATCTGCTGTGTGCCATGAGATATGAAGAGAAATAAAGGGCAGTCTGTGTTCTCAAGGTGTTCATAGTGTCATGGGGGAGTTTTGACAAGCGAAGTACTGTAACACTGCAGGGGATAAAGACAGCTCCTCTAGGTGTGGACTGAGTCTACCAGCAGCACAAGAGCACCATTAACTCTGCACAAGTAGTTCTGGAGAGGTTTCCCAGGAAGCCTGACTGTCTCGGGGTAGATCCGCTTAAAGCCCACACAGAAAGGTGGGCCAGGGCAGAAAGGGCACTTCAGGCCCAGAAAGAGCTTTGGAAAGGTATTGCTCACCATGGGAAAGAATGTTCCTTTCTATTTGTCATGGGTTCCGTTGTTAATTGGAAATTGTGTCTCTCGGGAAATTAGAGCAGATATAAGGTGCAATGATCCTAAACCAATTTAGAAATGTGCTCCTGCAACTTTGGTGAAATGCCGGCTTCCAAATCACATTAAAGGTAACCCTTCTCAGGTTCACATCTAAAGAGAAATTCACAGGGAAAATTTTCTTTCCTGGACAGACACTTTAGATAGCTCTGAACTGTTTTCGGAAGACAAAATGATTAAATGTGAACTCTAAATGGCACCAAATCTTACCATATCTTTTAGGGAGTGTAATTCTTTCAAGTGGAAATTAGTTTTTTTCCAGTTGATTCAAGAGGGATTGGGTAGAAGTGTGGTCAGAGGGAAGGTAAGGGAGAGGTGAGAATTAATTTGAGAAACACCAAGAAGACATTTTCAATGAAGGTAATTTCAAGATTTATTAAATTATTAATTAAATAAACCCTCTTTAGCAGGACTTAAAAGATCATTGTATTTCTTTCATATGAAGTAATACTCCTAGGTGATGAAAATCATTTAGTAAAACATTGCACATTACTACAAGGAACAATAGCATTTCCCCTCTTACCTTTATGTACTGCGGAATGTTCTGTGTGATAACCTTTGCCTTTTCTATATTAGAATAAATGACTGCCATATCACTCTGTCCCCCTTGCCAGCCCTTCCTACCATTTTCTTGTCCCAACCCATCCTGTGGACGGGCCAAAAGCATCTAGCGTGTATTGGTGGGTTGTCCACACTTGGAGAGTCTGATCTTGAAGCACAAATAACTGGAAGATTCTTACTGGCACATGTAAGAGAAAGGAGAAAGTGGTGATTGGGTGGAAAAGTGATCAGGGATTGGAACTGTGGCAGGCATTTCACATTGTAAGAAACATAATGTAATTCAGATGTTAATTCACTGATAGATCACTTTTTATTTTACATCTTTTTTTGTGATAACAGATTTGGAGCTGGCTAATGATAATCAGCCCCTTGTATCTCTCTTAAGCACTCTATCCTTACAGAGATGCCCATCAGCTGGGGAGGCCAAAAGTCATCATCCAATGAGGGCACAGCTGATTTCCTACAGCACATCATCCCCAACACTGTCATAGATCCTGGTGAAATTGACATGCTTTAAATCCAACTGGAAAATAACCAGTCATGGAGGCAAACTCAGAGATAACACAGGAGCAGGGAATGTATGAGCTGTGGTTTTAATACATTCCAACCTTATGAAGAGGCAAATTATTTAAGAAAACATGTATAATTTAAAAGCAATATAGTTGGGGATCCTGAGAAAATAAACTCTATTTCCTTCATTGGAAATGAAAATAACATGCAATCAATTTAAAAAAATTTATCAGAGCCCTTCTCTTGGAAATATGGTAATGATGAGTTGTGGATAAATGTGTACTAATTTATCCTGTTTATTGTATTAAATAAGGTGATAAATCCTTCTTCAAAAATTAAGTTAACCATCATGCCCTTCATTGATAAGTGTTTCATCTTTTCTCAATACATGTGGGGTGATTATAGAATGAACAGTCCCATCTCAGGTGTTCTCTGGTATAACTAGTCTTGGCCAGATATATTCAAAGAGCTAGCAGGGGAAGTGGCTGTGGTACTCTGTTACTTACACCATATACCCCTGCAGAATTTAATTTATCCTAAATTAAATCAGGCTCGGGGTTAATGATGTGGTGATGATGGATATTCACTGGGAGGACTGTTCTGTAATTCCTGTCCTGATCCCTTCTGTTTACCTTTGCTACAGTCCCTAAGCAATCAGCTAGTTTTGAGGCAACCCAGCACCCTCATTTGCATTTAGCACCACAAGAGACAAGATATTAAAACATGTATGTATGGAGATCTGATGCCATTAAATGTGAACTCTAAATGGCAAACAAGATGTACAGTAAGAAATATTTAGAGACCAAAATAGTATACAATGAAGTGCCAAATGCAGACAGCACAGAATTTTTAGAATTCAGGGGAAGGAGAAATTCATGTAGGCTGAAGCAGCTTCTTGAAGAAAAGGGTACTGAATTATACTTTTAAAAGTCGTAAGAACCTGAAGTAGAGAGCAAGTGGAAACCTGGTGAGGGAAAGGGATGGTAGCCATCAAAAATGGGGTGTGAGGTGTCAGGTCTTGCTGGATTCTGAGTTAAAACTTTGAATTCCAGCACCAATGTCTTTGAGCCTCACACATCGCAGAGTAGCTGATTTTATAGGTTCAGTCCCTCCAGGCTGCCTGCTGGTATTCCACATCTCTGGAGCTGTGGCCATGTGTTTTTCCTTCTGTTACAGAAGATAAATGTCCTTCATCTTCTCAAAGGGCAACTCCACTGTGCTCTGGATTCCATGTCTTTCACATTCTTAAAAAGTCACTTCCTCAGCAATACCCATCTGTTCCCTTCATAACTGGTGTTTCCGGCTCTACTGACTTCTTTCTACAGATGTGCAAACATGCTCTCCCATAGCCAGGTAATAGCAACCACAAAGACGCCTGTAGACCACAGTCCTCCTCCCTTTACCACATCCTTTCTTGCTTTATTTCCCAGAAAAACACACTGGGTTAATACCGCCATGATTTTCCATTCCTCTCACCCCCACTTCAATGGACCTTGTTTTCTCCCCAGTCTTCTGGAGCTGTTTCTGTGCAGGTCATGGACAACCTGCATATTGTCAGGTCCACTGGGCACTGGCTGTCACTCTCTCAACCTTCCAGTGGGTTTGGACACTGTTGGCTCTGCCTGCCTCCCTGACTCGCTTTGTTCTCTTGGCTCATGTCACGCCACACTCTTGGCTGTTTGTGAGTCCTCTGGCTTCTGTGCTAGAGGCTTCCTTTGCCGTCTCCATCTCCTTCCATTTACTTCCTTTGGACTGTCCTTTAGCAGTTACAGCTTCTCATTCTTTGTCTCTATTCTTAGGTGGCCTTATCGAGTCTCATGTGTTTAAATTGTTATATGCATCTGGCCTAACCTTCTCTTGAGCTCCTGATTCATATATCAACTACCTGTTGCATATTACCAGTGAGCCTTTAAAATTGAACATGACCAAGTGAGAACTCTTCATGGAGTTTTGTTTCTCTTCTCATTCCTGTGGCCCCCCTGTCTTGGTGAGGAGTACCACCATCTGTTAATGTTCTACAGCCAAGAGCTTGGGAGTCATTCCTTATTGCTCACTTTTTCTCACACCTATAACCAATCCTAAACAGTTCCTATTTCCTTTTCCTCCAAAACATATCTGGAATCCATCCACTGCCCTCCATTTCCATAGCTACCACCCTATCACAACCTACCATTCATTCTCCCCTCAACTATTGCAATAGTCTGCTGACTGGTTACCCCAGAACTGTTTGTATTTTTCCACAGCCAATTCTTTATGCAGCATAGAATTTTTGATATGTAGAACAGATCATGTCATGATCCCTCTTAATGCTCCACATGAGTTGCCCAGTTGGACCCAGAATAAAAGCTGAGCCCCTCCATCAAGTCCTGCATATCCCAGGCCATCCTCCAACTCCCTAGGCTCCACCCTCTTTCTGTACTTGGAACACTCTAAGCTCATGCCTTGAACTGGGTGCCGAATATTCCAGACACATGTCTGGTTCCTTACCATGTAGATATCAGCTCATTAAGTTACCACCTTGCCCAGATCTTCCCAGGTGACTGATTTTCAGTTAGTTCTCTGCTTGCTTCAGTTTTCCAATTAACCAGTTACTGCTTCTCATGCTACTTAAAAAAATGTTTTTTTTCAGATGATAAGTTAAACAAAAAAGAGGAAGAAGATAGACAGTGACACATACAGAAGAGAGGAAATAAATCTATCATTTGCTTTGGTTTAGTTCATTCATATTATTCACAAGCAAATATTATAAATATTTGGGGACACAGTCAGATTGGTGGCTTCTCAGCTTGGAAGTAATCTTTTCTTGGGGGGAAAAAAAGTGTCCCATTCACTGGTTTTATCAGTAAAAATAGTCCAAAGCTATTTGCTTAATCTGCTTCACTAGTTGGAAACAAGATATTGAGGCATTTTAGTATTTTTCAAAGGGTCAGAAAAAGTCCACATAAATCTGCTGGATTCTCCACAATTATGGAATGAGCCTGTTGTAACTCTGGGAATTCCCAAATGTTGCCTGTTAGGTAGGATAGAAAACTCATCACATCAGGCTTCAACATCACAAAATGCTCACCCTCATTTGAATAAGTGGATTCACAGTTCTGCTGACAATGCTTCATGGTCCCCTTGGGGGAGCCCGTTCAGCCTCAGCAGCATGTAATGTTGGTGGCAGGGTCTCTAGACACAGTTTTGCTTAGTGGTTGAATAAGTTCTTGCATGGCTTGTGGACAGATGCAGGAAGATTGTCTTCGCTGAGGAAAGTTGTCCTTAGAGCCGTCTTCTTGATTGTCAGAAACAAAATTTGGTTCCCCAGTTCTTGGATGTGCATGTCTGTATCTGCCAGCATCATATGGAGCATGGCCTGGGTTGGTGCAGCTATTTACATAAAAATGGTGATTTAACAGATGCTCTCTGTCCACCCTCTGAATCATCAGGGGGTGCTGCTTTTTGTTTTTCACTTGCATCTTAGGGTGGAGGAGACACCAAACAAAGTGCTCAAGTGTGGTACTGAAACCACTTTCTGATACACCAAAACATACTGGTTATGTTGCAAAAGTGCTAAGAAAATTTCTAGCAAATAAGCAGGAATTTTAGTTTAAAGGCAAGGAGAAGAAAAACTTGGCTACAAGGTTCTCCTTTTTTCCAGCATGATTTAGAGTCTTCTTTCTTCTCTCCCTCAATGAATGAAGATGCAACAGACATACTTTTCCTCCATTTATGATAGCTAGGTAGTAGGGATTGTAAAGCCAGCCCTCTCAAGACTGTATTGCTAATTCCATTTTTAGAATCTGTTTTATTCTCCTACTTGAATTTTTCAATTTTACCAAATCATGTAAATCATGAGAAACAATAGGTGTAGTTTTATAAGAAAGCTTGGAATATTACCTCAAGGACCATAAGTGTGAAAAGTCTGAGATCCAAAGTTCTGCATAATTCTTTTAGCTCTTTTCCCTTTTTTAAAATAAATAGCCAAATTTAAGAGCCCAATGCAGAGGAAACACATTTCTAAAATGGAAAGGAACTCTACTTAGTTTATCAACTATTGCCATGAGCATAACATGTTTCTTGTACACAGTGAATCCCAGGATTTAGCTTACAGGTTTTTGTGGCAGTGGTAGAGGTTTTCAAACTTCAATTATCGTGCCACAATCTTGGTTTTATTTTGTTTTGTTTTCTTCAACTTGAGATATAAAATATAAACCCTGCTACTAAATCAATTAACGTCAGGAACAGTCCCTTTAGTCAGATGATTTCATTACTGCTGGAACCTCAAGTAGGAGTCAGCTGCTATCTGTCTTCTGAAAAACAATAAAAAACAATCCCTGAACTTAAACATAATCACACCTGACACCTTAGCAGAGATGAATTCTGCTGCTTTAATCCTTCAGAAAAGAGGAGAGAAGGCATACGGGGGTAAACAAGGCTTAGTCTGTTATTGGTTTTGAATGAAACCAAAGTTTAGCACAACAGTTCAAAGGAAATTATGTTAAGCATTTTCACAGACATTGAGCCAAACAAGGTTGTATGTTAAAAGCAATATGATCACTGAAGTATTATTAGAAAATATATAAGAAAATAGCCCTCAGGTGTGTTTTTAATTACACAGTTATTCATTACAGGATTAAACTAAAAGGGTGGAAGATGAGCAAAATGTATATTTCCACCAATAAGTAAATGGTTCAATAAATGATGGGATGTTCACTCAAAATGTTCTAGAATCATAGAATTCTGTTCATAAGAATATCAAAACATGGAAAAGATGCTGTCAATACAAAAAGGAAAGCATAGATGAACATATCTTCATAACAGCCCCAATTACAACACTATCATAAAAAATGTAAGAATCATACATAGGAAAAATAAACCGGGAGAAAATACATTCATATGGTCATATGGCATATATAGCACTTATGTATTAGCTGGCATAGAGTAGGTCTTGGTAAGAAATAACCCCCAATGTGCATAATGGCTTAAACATCACAGCCCAGAGCAGATATCTGTGACTGGAGGAAGGCATTGCTCCACAGAGTGGTCCAGGCTCCTTTTATCTTATGGCTCTGCTACCACTTAGGACTCCAGATTCCTCTCTAGTCAGTGCTGATGGGGAGGAGAGTGTGAAAAAGACAACTCACTTCTTAACACTCCCAGCCTGGTGTTTCGCACACATCACTGGTGAGAACTAGTCCATGGCGCTATGGAGGTGCAACAGAGTCTGGGAAATACAGTCCCTGGGTGGGAAGCCACTCTCCTTATGGCAAGACAAAGCACAGGTTTTTGCTAAAAATTTAGCAGTTTATGTTAAACTTAGTAAGAGGAATGTAACTGAATCAGAATCCAGGTCTGACTCTGAAATCTAGGCTTCTAGCTAACGTGCTTTTTTTGAGGCTAAAAACTTAGGAATTTTGCTACAGATTACAAATGGTCAGTGGATTTCAGTACAGGATCTCTAAGCCATTAACTTTAAGGACTTAGGGATGTGCTTTCCATTAGAAACTCTGGGTCAGTGCCTGCATCCCCCAGCTCCTGAACGAACAGTCTGCTGCCAGTGAAAGTCTGCAGGCCAGTGAAAGCCCAGCAGTTCTGCCCAGAGCCCTTTACTGGGTACTAGGGAAAAAGCTGTCACCATGCAAGTTCAATTGTCACTGCTATGAGGGGCTCAGACCTCCTGTTGTCAAGGAATAAGGAATCACTCTCAAAGGTTGGACTGCATTGCGATGATGACTGAATCTGAGCTACAAGACATTATCCAGTGTCATAAGTAGAGCACCTTGACATTTCCTGAGGACCAACAAGTAGATGGTCCTTCACTTCTGCAGGGAGATACCCAGAGGGTATTTGATACTTGATTCCCAAGCCCCAGGGGTTTCTCCTTCTTAGACCAAATATTGGGATTAAGGCTTTTAGAAGGTTCCTGACTGTTTACTTGGCTTTGGTTTTTGTCTGTTTTTGCCCAGCGCATCCTCTAGGATGTTGCTATTAAAGTCATGAGTTTTTTTTTTTTTTTTTAAGGAAGCAACTGCAGAAAGCTTTTATTTGTTCAAAGTCACTGGTGCTATACAAAAAACTCAACAAATCTCCCCCCCAAATCAACAACTCCCCCAATACCACTTTAAAGTGAATATATCAAACTTGATTTTCAAGAGAATGTAGTTATTTCTTCACACTAGTAAGTCAAAATAACAAGACCTGGGTTATATATATATATATATATATATATATGTAAAGCAATGTAAACACAATTATTGAGTTTCATCTTCTGGACATGAATGCCAAGTTAGTCTCTCTTCATAAAAAGCAATTACAATTTGAGGACACTTCATATTTGCCTCCTTTGCGAGCTCTAAGTCTGCCTCATCTGAATCTTTCCACTTCCTGAGACACATTAACTCTCCACTGCTGTCTGGAGCACCAATTTTTCGTTCAGGATCAATACCTCTGGCAAAGCCTCTTGGTTTATCAGCAGCATCTCTTTTCTTCTTCGATTTGCTATCATCAGATTCACTGTCAGATAAAGATTTTCTTTTTGTACTACTATTTTTTTTTTGAAAGATGATCCAGTTTAATAATTTTTTCAAGAAATTGACATAAAAATATGTAACAAAATGTGTAAAAAAAACCCAAAAATAGATAATGAAATTCACAGGAAAACAAATGACATACAAAAGTGTGATTTAAAAACATTAGAACTGTGGGGAGGGAGCGAGAAGGGGATTAAGGGGTATTATGTTTAGTACACATGGTGTGGGGGGTCACGGGGAAGACAGTGTAGCACAGAGAAGACACATAGTGGATCTGTGGCATCTTACTACACTGATGATTGCATTGGAGTATGGGTGGGACTTGATAATATGGGTAAATGTAGTAACCACATTGTTTTTTCATGTGAAACCTTCATAAGAGTGTATATCAATAATGCCTTAATAAAAAAAACATTAGAACTGTTCTTATAGATGGTTAGCAATATAAAATTAAAATATAAATGTAAAGATATTTGGAAAAAGAGATATTTCCTTTTTTAGATAGTTAATTATTTTTAAATGTTGTATAAACTGAGCCAGGCAAAGTATAAGGAAGTGATCCCATTCATTCTCGGTAGGAATTTAAATTGGAATCTTGGGAGGGATCCTTAAAAAGATCATTTTTTAAAAATATCCATATATCTTGACATTGTACATTTTATTTTAACAAAAGAAATACCTGTCCTCTATAAAATTTTAAACATTTCATTTATTTGACCCATTTATTCTGCACCTACCAATCCATCCCACATTTTTTAACCTGCAATAGATAAATATACATCTCCAAGAATTTTAATTATAGCATTGAATTAAATGGATATCAGAAAAAAATACATGTTTAAAGTTATGGAAATGATTTAATAAATAATGACAACTCTATAAGCTACAAATAACTGCTATATGAAAATAAAAATCTGTATATGAACTTTACCTGCATAATGATCATGTTAATTTCAAACAAGTGTAAAGTAAAACATAATGTATAGTGAGAATAGATGTAGTGAGTTTTTTAAAAGCAATAGTCAGGGAAGAGGTAGCTGGAAACACCGAGATGGATGCTCGTGCCGGCACTGATGGTCCCCTGCTACTTTGTCACAGTTTCTGTGCTGAAGATTTGTGTACATAGCATTTTATTTGCCCTTTGGAAGGATTCTACACAGCACAGGCTATGTTCATCATCACACTCATTATCATTTTACGGATTTAAAACTGAAATTTGAGGAGAGGTAGTAATTGGCTCCAAGGTCACACACCTAGTAAGTGGAGTTGGTCTCACTTCAAAGCCCATGTTCTTTTGCTCGGTCATTTGTCATTTTAGTTTGCCCAGAATCTATCCTAATTTCTCCTAATATTCCAGTTCCTATGGCAGTTTGCCCATCTTATATCTTTTATTTTTATTTTTATTTTGGTATCATTAATCTACAATTACATGAGGAACATTATGGTTACTAGACTCCCCCCCATCATCAAGTCCCCACCACATACCCCATTACAGTCACTGTCCATCAGCGTAGTAAGATGCTATAGAGTCACTACTTGTCTTCTCTGTGTTGCACAGTCCTCCCCGTGCCCCCCCCTACATTATGTCTGCTAATAGTAATGCCCCCTTTTTTGCCCCTTATCCCTCCTTTCCCACCCATCCTCCCCAGTCCCTTTCCCTTTGGTAACTATTATTCCATTCTTGGGTTCTGTGAGTCTGCTGCTATTTTGTTCCTTCAGTTTTTTTCTTTGTTCTTATACTCCACAGATGAGTGAAATCATTTGCTACTTGTCTTTCTCTGTCTGGCTTATTTCACTGAGCGTAATACCCTCTAGCTCCATTCATGTTGTTGCAAATGGTATGATTTGTTTTCTTCTCATGGCTGAATAATATTCCATTGTATATATGTACAACGTCTTCTTTATCTGTTCATCTAATGATGGACACTTAGGTTGCTTCCATTTCTTGGCTATTGTAAACAGTGCTGCAATAAATATAGGGGTGCATATGTCTTTTTCAAACTGAGCTGCTGCATTCTTAGGGTAAATTGCTAGGAGTGGAATTCCTGGGTCAGATAGTATTTCTATTTTTAGTTCTTTGAGGAACCTCCATACTGCTTTCCGCAATGGTTGAATTAATTTACATTCCCACAAGCAATGTAGGAGGGTTCCCCTTTCTCCACAACCTCACCAACATTTGTTGTTGTTTGTCTTTTGGATGGTGGCAATCCTTACTGGTGTGAGGTGATATCTCATTGGGGTTTTGATTTGCATTTCTCTGATAATTAGCGATGTGGAGCATCTTTTCATGTGCCTGTTGGACATCTGAATTTCTTCTTTGGAGAAGTGTCTGTTCAGATCCTGTGCCCATTTTTTAATTGGATTATTGGCTTTATGTTTGTTGAGGTGCATGAGCTCTTTATATATTTTGTATGTCAACCCTATATCAGATCTGTCATTTATGATTATATTCTCCCATACTGTAGGATGTCTTTTTGTTCTATTGATGATGTCCTTTGTTGTACATAAGCTTTTCAGCTTGACAAGTCCCACTTGTTCATTTTTGCTTTTGTTTCCCTTGCCTGGGGAGATATATTCATGAAGAAGTTGCTCATGTTTATGTCCAAGAGATTTTTGCCTATGTTTTCTATTAAGAGTTTTATGGTTTCATGACTTACATTCAGGTTTTTGATCCATTTCGAATTTACTTTTGTGTATGGGGTTAGACAGTGATCCAGTTTCATTCTCTTACATGTAGCTGTCCAGCTTTTCCAACACCAGCTGTTGAAGAGGCTGTCATTTCCCCATTGTATGTCTGTGGCATTTTACATCTTCTTGGAGTAAGACTGCTCATTTCCCAGAATGGAAATGAAGGGGGCCAGTCTTCCTATTCCTCTCTCTGCATTCCCCAGTGTGATCTAACCACGGCTAGCTATTTATTGACTCTTGAGTAAAGGTCACAGAATGAGGAGGGAGTCTCAGTTCATGGCGACTGCAACCCTGCTTATGGCCTCTTACAGCACTCTGATGGGTTTCTAAATCATGGTCCTCTATAACTTCCTAGGTTCTGCCAGTTTCCCCACCTCCTCTCTCACATGCTAATGGGTCCTGTGGTCCCTCAGGCATCTGTCTAAATATCTCCTTTTCACTAAGTAATCCAGAGTTAGTTTCTGTTGCTTTTAATTAAGAGCACTACATTGGATGCTACTGACTACAAGTAACAGGAATCCCATACTTGAACTGGTTTAGACAAGTCATGTATTATCGCCTGTAAAAGAAGGCAGGGGTTTCTCCAGTCTTGATAGAATGGCACAATACACTATCGCCCAAATACTGATTATGGAATATTTCTCCTTGGCTTCCTTGTTTTCTTGTCTTAAAATTAATGGGAATGATGAGTCTTAGAGTCAATGTTGGTAATTAAAAGTCATAATGTGGAACATACATCATTTTAATGAGAAGTTGACTTATATTGTCTTCTATTGTAACACTAGTCCCTGTAAAAACTGAATCACACATTCTTATAGTACTACTTCACAGGGGGAAATGGCAGTAGGGTTTTGAGCTGCAGATGTTTAAAAGAAGTTTTGTACTATTTTTTTCCTATAGAATTGAATTATAAAAATTCTGTGCAATAAAGTATATTCAAAATGCAGAAAAAGAAAAGAAATAGTCCTATGGATTCTGTAAAATACAACTCTAACTTTTTAATTAACCAAATATATATAAATGACCCTGATTTCCCAGATTTTCCCAGCAAGAGGTGCCTGATCTTTCTTTCCCTGAAGGTGCTAAATGTGGCTGATTGCTTCCCTCCCTGGGGAGCCTTTCAGCAGGGGGAGGAACTTTTTTTCTTTTTCTTCTGTATTAAGGGCTTTTGGGAAAGAAATACTTAAAATCATCTAAGCGAAAATGACTGCTTTTTGTGTTTTTTTAAAAGAGAAATGTAATTTTCATTTTCCAAACTAACAGTCAGAATCATAAATACAAAAGTAAGAAATGCAATGTTCCCATTTGAAAGTTGGACTAGTTACAGAAAGAAGTTGATGAGCTGTAGGCAGGGAAAATGACACCAACAGGAAATGACAGCACAGAAAAGGTCAAAAGGACTCTTTCCACTGATTTCTTCCCCCAAAAAACACAGGTCAGGAATGCCAAAGGAGGCAAATTCCTTGAAATAATATCACCATCTTGATCCTTTTCAGGATGTTGCTGATATTTACATGGGAAACCGTGTGGCATTTTGGCAAACCTGCATATACCTGGGCATAAAAATGTTGAATTTCATGCTATCCTCTGTATGTGAAGTCCGGAGGAGCTTATTCTAAAAATAATACCCTTTCTTCATCTGCTTCCTGAGATCAGAATTCATAAATGAGAAGTGAATAATGCTTCTGGTTTATGACGGACAAGTTAACAGGAGTACTTATAAACAACTGAGGCTAAAATAGGTCCCAAAGGTTTGCAAAACAAAATAAAAATTTTCTTCATTGAAGACCAGAAGTTCTGGTTGAAATCACAAAGGAATAAATTATAGCCATTTGACAGTGATCTAGACCTCATAGAGCAGAGAAGTAGAATATAACATAAGATTGGGATCCAATAATCACTTACACTTGATTTGCAAGATTGAGCAATTTTACTTTCCTTGACGTGTTCTGCTTAAGAGATGAATAAAATCTGTTAGAGATGTGGCATAGTACTGAAAAATATTCAGTGTCCCAGGAAACAAATGTTGCTTTAAAAAAAATGCTGTCAGAAAAACAAAAATGAATAATTTATGGCATAATAATGAATAATGGAGAACTATAGAGTTTTCCCATGTTGATTTTTCCTTTTCTTATTTCTCTATTATTTGTACCAAAAAAGATAATTTTTGGATATGTGACAGAGGATGAATGTTTTTCCTTTTTTGTGAAGGAAGCATAAAGTATCTTCTTTCTCAAGCAACAGAATCCCTATCTTATATTAAGCACACAGATCTCCTTGCACAAGAAAATATCCATTTGCTACCACTGGGTTTGCCTTGCACAAAGCAGGCTTTGAAGAAGCAGTATTATATCATTAATTTAGACATGCTGTGGATGTGAATGCTTGTAAGCAATTGGTTCTACTCTAACTGACACAATAGAAAAATATCTTAATTAATGGAAAAGGCTCAAAGGAGTGACCAGAGCCCTCTAGGCCACATGACAGATTGCAGTAGGGGATGTCTTAATGGAAAGTTTTAGTGGGCACTGCCATTTTCTCCAATTATCAGAAGTCACTACTCCTCCTGTTCAGCTGTGCTTTCACTTTTAGCCTACATCGACCTCCCCTATCCACTTAACCTGATAAAAATAGAAGAATTTAGAAATCCTAACTTCACAGTGACATCCCCAGAATGAACCAAATCATTTTAAGAATCCAGCAACATATTGTTTAGAAGGCCCATAAGATTATTGTTGATTATCGACTAATTGAATAGGGTCATCATGATTTTTGGTGCCAGTGTTTCCTGAAATGCACTGTTGTCTTTGGAGGAGAGGCTGAAGGAATTAGACTTACTTAGAAAAGAGAGCGCTCAGGAGGTGGCTTAGGGAGCTCTCTTACTAGGATATATTGGAGAGGAAGACAAACCTCTCAGAGAATGTTAGTCTATCTGCTGTTGTTTCAAAGTCTGTGAAAGCAAACACTTCCAAATATTTCCCGATTGGCTAGGAATTTCTCTAGTTGTTCGTCCTTTGGATTTTGAAGTTTTTATCATTTTTTTTCAGACATATCTTACTGTTAGCAGACATTCTTTATCAGATCTTCTTTCTACTAATATATATATATATATATATATATATATATATCTGTCTTTAAAGTTTTTATAACTTATTTAATTTCTACCACAATCCTATAACTGAAGATGATTATTACCATTTTACACTTGAGAAGACTGAGTGCCTGGGAGTTGCTTACAGTCCAAAACCTGATATAAGGACCCAGGTCTCCTGGATCCTGGTCCTGATTCTCTCCCTCCACCATTCAGAGCCTCCATGAAAGGATCTTGAGATCCGCATGCAAGATTGCTGAGAATGAAGAGAGAAGAGAAGGGAACTGAAAGGACAGAGAGCCCAGAGGAGGGAAGGAGGGGAAGATAAAACTTTACTTCCCACATGAAACTTCAACCATCCTTTGTTTGAACTTGCTGTGGCTATTGTCTAGTCAGGGAACACTGTGATTATTTTGTCTTTCGTTTATAGTTCCTGATAATTATAAATTGAAATCTTAGGTCTTCATTGTCTAGTGTGTGACCTTGTGCAAGTTATGTAATCTGTTTAACCTCAGTTCCTTTATCCATGAACGAGGATAATGCCAAAAGCTAGGTCCCACAGGCCACTCAGTGAGATGAGTATCTAAGTCAATTCAGTAGCGATGGAGCCTGGAGCGTGGTGACACTCGGGAAAGGCTGACTATCATACATGTAGAGAGGATATTTGTCAGATTTTGACTGCCTAATGACTTCGTGCCCTTCATATATCTGGGAACTCCTCAGTATGCTATTGTTAGGGCTGTCCAGAACTCTTTCTGGTTCTTTTTGTGTGTACTTGGTAAAATTGTATTCCCCTGCACCCAGCCTTTCCCTTGAGTGCGGGTGTGGCCGTGTACCTTACTTTGGCCATTGAAGTATAGGCAGGAGTGACAGGTGTCACTTCCAGTTAGAAGCTTTAAGTGCTGGTGTCTATTTCACCATGCTCTCTCTTTACTATGATGTACAGCCTTCCACACAGAGGCTGCTCTCTCAGCCTAGGTCCTTGAGGGGGAATGAGAGAATAACCCAGAGCAGAGCTCCCAGCTAACTAGTTACAGATATGTGGAATGTCTGAGAAAAGAAAGGAAGAAAGAAGCAAAGAAGCAAATGAAGGAAGGAAGGAAGGAAGGAAGGAAGGAAGGAAGGAAGGAAGGAAGGAAGGAAGGAAGGAAGGAAGGGAGGGAGGGAGGGAGGGAGGGAGGGAGAGAATAAAAATTGTTTTGTGTTAAGCCACTGACATTTTTGGGGCTGTTGGTTTTTGCAGCATAACTTGACGTATCCCATTACCCCAAACTATTCATTGACATAATGGAAGTCCAAAAGGCCAGATAATTGCCTTTGGTATCTCTCTTAGAGGCACTCAATTTAAAGTTGATAATCAATTAGATCCACCTAAGTACTTAATTGGGAAGTAGAAATGCAAAAAAGTAGGAACAGTGAATAATTTATTCTCATTTATTCTGGTGGCAGCCTCAAGGAGGAAACAGACATTTCTGGGAAAATCAGGGGCAGCAGGTACAGCAGTAACATCTGAGTTCTGGGGCCATCGGTGGGAACTTTTGTAAACGATTCGGCATGGTTTTCAGGGACAGCAGCAGAGGCCCCGCGGGACACATCTTGTGGTGTAACTCTGGCCGTGGTTGGGGCGTTGTCTAATATCCTTTGTTCCTGACCAATTTCTAACCTTCCTAGAGACTCAACTCTGCAAGTAGCTGATATAATTTCAATTCATTCGTTTTCTGATTAAATCAGCCAGAGTATAATGCTTGCAAATAAGATTCCTGAGTAACACAATATATAAATTAATTTTAGAATTTTCTTTGTTAATGTGTAGTTATTTTAGTATATTTCTGGCAGTTTGAACTGGTTGCTGTGAATGCCATTGCTTGTCCATGCCAGTAAGTACACTTATTTTAGAAATGCCCACACTTTATTTCAGCAATTTCTTTTCAAGTTATTAAGTTCATTGTTCATCTTTAAAAGATTCTTAATGAGTTAAAGCACAAATTTCACTTACAGTTTAACTTATGTTTACAATTCCATAATTGAAACCATTTTGTTTACCCTTTCCCTACGAAAAATATAAGCAAATGACTTTCCTGTATTAGTCGACTGAAATTAGTACTTTATTACTGAAAAAGATGAATGAATCTTAGACTATTTTAAGGAAAGAGCACATTGTTCTCTTTATTTTGAACTTGTTTCAACCTAGACATGAAGATGACCTAGATACCTCAGAAGTTTCTTTCCAGCTCTAAGACCATGCTTTAGCTACAAGGCAAAATTCCTACTGGAAAATCCATTTAGTTACTTGGATAAGATGATTTTACTCTTCTAAATAGTTATTAATCTTGACATGACTTGATGACTGAACTGGAACCTGTGTACAGGGGGATTGGGAAGAGGCAGGTTTGTTACAAGAACCTAGCTGAGGTGTAATTTTACATATTCTGGCTTAACTTTTGAACCTGTCAGGAAAAAACAGGAAGGGTAAATTTATTCCTAGCAGGAACACAAGCACTGGAATTTCCTTGTTGTAGTTCAAATGCAAGAGTAACTCTGATTTGCTTCTCTGTCACTCCTTTCAATCTGTAATTCACCAAGACTGAAAAAAATATATCTGAAACGACAACAAAGAAGATTGGAAAAGCAAGCAGCCAGAGAGAGCTAGTCGACATGATTCAAAGTTGAGAAGGAATTAATAATTATTTCCTCTGTTCTGAACTGTTTGTTTCTGGAAAGATGAAGAAGACAGTGAGGGAGAAAAAGAAACTATCTCAGGAGTCATGAGCCTTAAACTAGACAAAGCAAAATCTTGCCAAATTCCCAGACTTGGAGCAAGAATGTAAGCAGAAGATACCAAAGTGTGGGGTAAGGTGACTGCTCTACATTAAAACAAAGGCTTTGATTTCTAGAATAATCAGTCAAACGTGTTTCACAGTATTCTAACTCATGGGATGGGAAGCCAAAGGAACAACAGCTACAAAAAAAAAAACCCCACTAACAAATATTTGGCATGTAAATGTATAAACTTGAGGTTGAGAGGAGCCTTAAATAGGGGAGGACATAAGTTCCAGACATCAAGTCCTAAGACATGATTATTTGTCTAATTTCACTACCATTTGCTCCACAAATATAAAGGAGCTGGGTTGCAAATTAACAGGTCTTGTTGGCCATTCAAGTGATGTGAGAAAGGTTTCAGATTTTTATTTTTCCTTAAGGGAAGAATCTTCCCTTTATTTATAGACAGACTACAAGGTGTGGTTACATCAAGTGGCTTTTCCAGGTCACACAGCTTTTTTCAGAGCAGACTCTGGCATAGTAATCAGGCTCTGAAGATGAGCACTGAACCCTGCTGCATTTTTGGCCTGTCTTGGCTTCCTGCGCCTTGGTCCCCTGTTGGGTGGAAGGGATGCTCTCCCAATAACTGTTCAATCTGTTGGGATTCAATGTCAGGGTCTGCTCCTCTGGCTGAAGGAACGTGCAACAGCCTAGAAGGATTACTTTCAGAAATAGGTAAACTTTGACGGATTTCCTAAAACTCCTTTGTACTCCAACCTAACATCATAAAAAAGAAATGTGACAGATTCAAAGATCCTAGAGCACTTACATGCCTGGTTCCAGACTCAGCTATTCCTGGACTTAGGTTCCAACTCTGCCCTTACTCTCCGTGTCATCTTGAGAATATTAGTTCATGTTCCAAACCTCAGTTTTCTTACTGTAAGATGGAGATAATGGTGACTATCTCATTACAGTTCTTTTGAGGATTTATTTCTGCAAATGAAAAATGGTGTAAAGTATGAAATGAGAGTTTAATATAAAGTAAGAGAAAGGAGAGCCAGGTAAGAAAATAAAGAGTATAATACATATTACAAGAAAGGAGATGGAATATTTCTCTTAATATTATTAACTCCATTTTTTTGTCTTAATATTTATTAAACTCAATTTCTTTTCCTTCCTCCGCTGCCGAAGTGCATTTTTCTCAAACATGCTTACTCTGATTACTTTCTTTGTAGGCACCAATCACACACCCAGTTCAAAAGTAGAGACTGATATATTTTTTTTAATCTGTAAAACTTGTCTCTTGGGAAAATTGGCAGGAAAAACGTACTCAGAAATTAGGAAGTGGTGATTAGACCCAAGGGGCTCAGCACAGCTGGAACAGGAAAGATACAGGCTGCAGTGAGAAGTGGGCAGGATTTCTGAGCTGGAATTGGCCTTGGAGGTCATCCAGGTGGTTGGTTCATTTTAAAGAAGAGGAAACAAACATCCAGAGAGGTTGCCCATGTGCCAGAGTCCTCGCAGCCCTTTCACACGGAAAACGTATGCCTGACTCTCCACTTCTCTGTTTATCATACATATTTCAGTTTTGTTTTACATCCTCTTGAATGGTTCCCATGCTAGATTGGCAGGGGTGTATCGGAGCTTCTACACAAATCGCTTCCTACCGTTTGGATCTGCCGTGAATTTTGTAGGACCCACCAGGGTGATTGGAGGCAGGTGTTCTTGGTTAATTTAATGTTCCTCCCATTGGCGGCTGCCGCCTCACTCCTGCGTTTTCTCCCTCAGGAAGTGGAGTCTGACCCATGCCTGTGACTGTGGATCTCCTGTTAGGCCTTCCATTACCCTGGTCCCGGTTCCTGACAACTTCTGAGAAACAAGTGAACAGAGAAGGACAGAAATGGGAATAGAGGCTCAGCTCCCAAAGGAAACGTTCTATCTTGGAAGACTTGTCCAGACAGTATGACAAAGCGTTTGCAGGAGACGCCCAGCCCAGCCAACCTCTGCGAGGATGATGGCACAGACTGGGACTGCCTGCTTCATTACACATGCGCTGGGAGTGATGAGCCTGGAGGTGAGAACGTAGACTTTTCTCTTAAAGGCCTTAAAGCTACAGTGAAAAATAACCCTGTAAACCAAACTGTGTCAGGTTTGTAGCATCTAAACCATTTATCCTCATAGCATCGGGTGTTTAGGGAATGACAACAGCTACTCATTGGGTGGTGGCAGGGTTTCTATGAGAGTTATGCTGCAGTCTGGTGGCTCAGGCTCTAGCATTCATCAGAATCATCTGAAGCACTTGCTCAAACAGGTGTCTTGGCCCTACCCTGAGAGGCCTGTGGTGGGACATGAGGATTTGCATTTCTAATGAGTTTCCAGACGGTGCTGCTCTGTAGACCACCCCAGAGAACCACTGCTGTAGTAGAAACAGGCCTGTTATTCTGACTTTTCAGCAGAATTTCCTGCCTCAGCTATATTTTCAGCTGCTTAGATTTTTTTTCCAGTGCAAATCTGCTTGCAAATTCTCTTTGCACGTGCACACACAGATGGTCATTGCAGCTTAAAGTTTCACTGTTCCCCCAGAATATATTCAGTAAGGGGGCATTTGACTAGCCCATGTCTACCTTGGAATTTGCAGGTACAATCCACGTCTCCAGCACCCTCCCCAGACTCTCATTGCATATATGTCAGTGTGCATGGGAAGGTTGATTTATGCAACTGAAGCATGTTGGTGGGGTGAAATTTATTGTAAGTAAACTTCTTAAAAAGGAGAAGGGGTATGCCATGAGGAACAGCCTTTTCTCTAGCTGGCTCCTTGGTCTAGGCACCAGCTCCCATGTTCAGAAGAAGGCTGGAAGAAATGTTTATCAGAAATCTTTGTGGAATTCTAGGCACAAACAGGCTTGTTGCGGGTCATGGGTTAAGGGGGTGGGTCTTTGACATGCTGACAGCTGTCAGTCACTGGTTAAGGGAGCTCCAAGGGGGCACATAGATTTTCAGGTGCTTTAGGTTTTCCCTTTCAGCAGCCTGAGGGCAGTCTTAAAAAAAACAAAACAAAAAAGACTCACTGGCTGTTGGACTGTAAACCAGGGAGGAGGGGCATGCACAAACACCCTCACAAGATATTCGAGGGAATCTGGGTGGAGCTCTAGCATTGCCTAATCCAACAGGGTGACGTTAAGCAAGTAGACAGAGCCAGTTGGCAAGGGAGTGCATGAGAATCCTGAAGCCATAGGTTTATTGTCTTTTGTGAGAATTCATCCACTTGCCCTTGGGAACTGAGTTCATAAATCTCTGAGGTTGGGGTAACTGTCTGGTCCAGAATTGTCTTTCTAAGAAGCTCGTTTTCTGTGGCTCATTAGTGGTGTGGGATGCCTGGCTTGTTTGCTAAGCTGGAGAATCACAGTGAGGACTGCCAATACAAGGTGCCTTCAGGCTGAGGTTTGCAACTAAGCATTTCAATCATCTTGACATGTTGCCTGATTCTTTCCTGGGCAGGGCACCCCAGGGTGGTGTATTTCCTGGGACTGCCTGCCAGCTTCTTGTCATGCTTCCTTCCTTTCTCTGGGATAGCCAGAGGCCCCATGAATGCTACCGGCTGGGGATTCACAGGCATCCACATTCATGAATTTTGTAGCATCATTTGCATGTTTCACCTTCCTCTGCTTCTCTTATTCTCAGACAGATGCAGGCCAAACCATTTCTGTAGAAATTTCTATGCTGCTGAACAAGGCTGGGATTTTGATGAAATAAATGTGAAGACTGTTAGAGTCTCACCCTCCGACTCATCTCTTTTAAGAAGGGCATTTTGAACAACTGTGTGATTAAGACATTTTATCCATGAATATGTTGGAATTTTGATTAACTCATGACTCAAAGACTGTATTATGGTTTATCTTCCTCTCACACAGAAGTATTGAAGTTGTGCTTTTTCCATTCTCTGGAAACAATACTGGTCATGAAATTAGAGGATTTGGCCTTCAGCTGTGGCCTCTCACAAACTAGGCGACCCCCCCCCCCCCCCCCCGTGACATGGGCTAGGATTGACTTTACTTACTCAGTATGGTCATTGTGAGGGTCAAAGGAGATAAACCTCTTTGTTTGACTGTCAAGAGCAATACAAAATAGAGAATTATAGGATAAAAAGTACTATATAACGATAGATTATATGGGGCCAATGTGATCGGTGTCAACACACCTGTCTAGAAGGGGTCACCCTTTGCTCTCTCTAGGTGACCTTTGTGTCTCAGTAGATCTAGGCTCCAATCCCATGATTCCACTGACAAGCTGCTGAATCCCATGAAAGATATTGCAGTTCTTGGGGTTTTAGATTTCATATATTTGCCTTTTAGGATGTGGTGAGGATTACACCTAATATATATGTCTACCACCCTATCAATGATACTTTATTACCATTTTATGTTTTGACTTTTGCCAAATCTAAAGGAGCTTTTCGGCAAGAACAAAGTCTTGTCAGGCAATGAGAGCTATTAGAGGACAAAGGATTCAATTATGGAAACTCTGTCATTGACTCCAGGACTAATGCTCCATAAGGAGGTGCTGAGTTTCTCTGAGGGGGAAAAAAAATACCCCAGAGGCAAACCATCACTGACTCTCAAAAGCTGACTTCTCTGTTCTTTGCAGCAAGACTTACTTTTAGGTCACCTGTGTTTTGCCCACCCAAGCTTTCCTAATCCTGATCCCCTATAGAGCTGCCTGCTCCTACCCCAGACCATGAATAACACCATCACTGCAGCAATGACTGCAGGAAACAGGACACAAGCCATCTCTCCTGTGACCCTTTCCCTTGGAAACAAGCATGCCTTGGGCTCCTTCCAAAATTTACTTTGCATTTATTGTCTGTAACTGGACCAATTTTTGTCTATAAACCAAGGTGCACCTTTTTGTTCTTTTCCCTAATTGTCTAGACTATGTAGTAGAACCTGTGGGGGTATATACACATTTTGAGCTTTCTCTCTTTCTTCTGTGAACTGACCTCTCCAGATATATTCTGAGTCTTTTCTGGATGTGGACCATGCCTTTTCTACCCCATAGAACTTCTGTGGAGCTGACCAGCCCAATGGAGGACACAGTAGGCATTTGCTATGAATTTATTGCCTAATGGAAAGGCAGCAGTGGTTTCTATGGTATCTGTCAATTCCATGTTATTGGCCACTGCTACAATTTAGAGTTTTCTCAGAGCATAGATCAATGCTTTGCTCTACTGACTACTTTTTATGGGTCTTGAGATATTTGATCGATGCTCATATCTCAAGAGAACAGAGAGCACCAGACAGTCATTCATGGAATTGAAAGTACTTGTTTTGAAAGATATCAGACACAGGAGAGCCATATAACATTATCTCATTTAATGAGGGCCCAGAACAGGCAAAACCATGCCTCTGCCCCTCCCCTGGCACGTGTAGTGACTGGAAGAGGATTGGAGGAGGGTTCTGGGAAACTGGAGTATTTTGTGTCTAAGATCTGGAGGCTGGTTAGAAAGGTGTGTTCAACTTGGTGAAAACTCATCCAGCTGAGTACTTCTAATCTGTGTTCTGGTTCCATACATTATTCTTTAATAAAAGAAAAAAGGTATTTGTTTTATTTGTTTTTGTAGAACAGCAGTAAAAGCAGTGACAATTTAAGTTCGAATGGGGATGGTATTATTATCCCCTATATGCCTTCTGCCCCACATAGCTTGGGAAAGAGAAATTCTGCTCTTGTGGGGTTGTGTCTAGGACTTAGAAACAAGGTTTATAGAGAAGTAGAAGTCAGCTGGTGGACAACCTAGAACTTGTGTTGCATAGACAACACAGATGCCTAAACACAAGTGGCAGGTGACTGTGTCATCTACGATGGAAATAGCCACCAGTGGGTCAGTCAGCTAGGTCCCAGCTTAGGTCTGCAAGGGCCCGGCTGGCTGGCTGGGCTTCAGATGGAGAGCACATTTATGGAGAATGTTGGCAAGGTGTTTGCATGCCCATTCAGTTATTCAAATCCCATGGTTTTTTAGGGGAAAAAAAATATGTACTTGGGGCCTAATTTTTTTTTGAGGGAAAAAATCTTAATTTATACAGAAACTAAAGCTTAATAATCTAACAGCATATTCTTGCATTCTTGCCAAACACATATTTTTATGGTGAGCAACAAGTCATTTGACATGTTTCTTCTCTTTTTAGGAGAGTGTACACACAAACTTTAGGAATGCTGTTTCATATCTGCCCATTCTGTCCTTGGGGAGAGAAGGACTGAAGGCTGTGATTAAACAAATTCTGTGTCCACTGTGACCAGGCCCCCTTCTCTGGGTTTTCCAAGTTTCACCCTGGGATGCCTGGGGTGCTGTTTTTCACCCATGCATCAGATTCAGCTGGTTGTTTGTTAAAAATTGTGAGTTCCTCCGCTCACACATAATGAATCTCTGCGGGGCAGATACTGCGTTTGAAATGAGCTTCCCTGATGATTCTCAAGCACACTCAAGTTTGAAAACCATTGGTCCAGTGGCCAGTGGCAGGCATCAAACATATTCTGGGAGGTGGCGATGTATTCACCAGGAGGCCTCCCATGAGTCCCTGGGAAAGAAACTGTGTTGGGAACCTTTACAAAGTTGGGATCATGGTGCCACAAAGAGGAAGGAAGATCCTCTGAGCGTAGGGCAGAAAGACGAGGCTGAGCCTTGCTGGCAGGGCAGACAAGAAGCTCCTTCTGCCTAGACAGAGGGTCTGACAACCTTACCCTCGCATTTGCACCTCTGTCTTTCTGAGTTGGCAGGAATTCTGACTTTCGCATTTCCTTTGAATAACAGAATTGTCCTTTCCTGTGTTTTTATTTTGCCACAGCAGGCTGTTTTTAAAAGAACACTGGTGCCTTTCTTTGTGTGGATTGTTTCTTTCCTTCCTCCAAAGACTTTTGAAAGAATCTTCCCCTCTGGGTTTTGCTCAGTGGACTTTACGTTAAGGACACACCACTGAAAGTACCTCTAGCGATGTGCTAGTTAAAGGGAGCAAAAAAAAAAAGTTTTGTTGGAAAAGCAGCGAGAAATAAACCTTGAGGGAAAAAGACTACCTCTGGTGTAAATGAGCATTACTTGGAAAGTGCTTGCAAGGAATAGCCAAGGCGAGCGGGCTGGTTTACTCCATTCTCAGAATCAGTGTAGGTGCTGGAATTAGAAACACTTAAAACTTCAGGGTATTGTCTCATGATTTCACTCTTTTCATCTTAATCTTGCAATCTGAGAAGTCCTGGGGGCAGAAGATGTTCAACTTTTTATTTGGTGGATTAAAAAGTGCCAGATTTGCAAATAAAATAGGGAGATGTCAGACTTGAGACACAGTACAGTTTGTAAGCAATATAAACTTGGGAGTCTGGGTCTTCTCTTCATGGAAGGTCCCTGGTATGGCCACACAGAGTCCAACTGCATGGAGGTATTACTAGCAAACATAAGTATGAAGCAGCCTAGAGGCACTTGCCAAGGAACTTTACATTATAATATAAACGTTTTTTGATATATGATCCTGAAAATTTCCAAAAACTAGAATCTCAACTGGGGGTAATATCTGAAGATATTTTCAAGCTGTCACAACTTGGGGGCAGGGGGTACATGCTACTGGTATCTAGTGGGCAGAGGCCGGGGGTAGTGCTAAACATCGAACATGCACAGAACTTCCCCTCTACCCTCTAACAAAGAATCATCTGGCCTCAAAGTCAAGTGACCAAGGCTGAATCTGAAAGCAGGGTAAGTACTCTAAAGATTAAGTTAGGAAGGACATTCCCAGAACTGCAGGGGCTCAGAAAGCTGTTTTGACCATCTTTGGACCAAGAGGTACCTGCCACTGGAGGAAGAAATCAAGCCTGAAGCCTGAAAAAAAGATTTACATGTTAACATGATGGAAAGAAAGGAGAACTCACAATTTCTATTTTTGTTTTCATTGCCTAGAGAGAGAAAGCATTTCCTAACTGAAAAGAAGAAAACTAAAAGCAAAATAAGGAGATTCTGTGGCCTAACAAAGATGACAAGTCAGTAAAAGGAGATTTAGCAGATTTAAGAGAATTCAAGTATCTGAGAATAAAAGGAACCATGCCTCTAAAATGCTGACAACTTGGAAATATAATTTCTGAGCCTCAGCACCATTGTCAGTGACCTCTGAAGGCTCATAAAGAAGCTTCAGAATTATGGAGACAAATAATTCCCTTATTCTCACAAAGGCTAGCTCTTGGTTAATATAAACTGGTAATGCAACATTCTGAAATAGATCATTAAGTTGTTATGTATGTTTAGAAAAGGCCAGGAAACATAGCCACTGGTGTGTGTATTTATCAAGGGGAAGACATCTGAAGCTGAATTCAGTTCCACTATAGATACGTTTCTGTGGTCAGTAGATTCAAGGAGCTTCCCAGTTAGAATTTTTCTCCAGGTCAGCAAAGCATTCAATAGTGCAGCCTCCTAGCTGGTGGTGTGGGATTTTGTCCATCCAGGTGGAGGTCTCCAGAGCAGTTCTGTAGGCTTCTGTAGTGGAGTCCTATGGGACCCTCAGTCCTGTATTTTTTTTTTTTTATGCCAAAGGCTGAATGAGATGATGCAAAGCAAGGGAGAGAAATGAAGATGTTGATTACCATAAAAATTTATTTATTCTCTCAACAAATTGGAATGATGATTCCAAAGTATCCAAAAGGAAATTTACAAGTAGTGAATAGATGGTCCTTCATTTATTTGCCTCAACAGGTTAAATATGGATGTAAACATAAGGAAGACTTGGTTTGGTAGCAGTTTCTGAAGAATATCTGTGGTTGTAACAGATTAGAGAGCTGTCAAAAGATAGAAACGAGCTAAGCAAATGTACGTGCTTAGTAGGAGATCATGAATACGATGGTTTGTGCTCATTTGGCCACTCAGAATTCTATTGTGGCCTACTATGGTCCTTTAAGAAGGAATTTTATAATTGATCTCATGTTAAGATGAGAAGGAAGATGACACTGAATTGGTTTAGAAACTATGTCCTAGGAGTAATATTTGAAAGAGCTTGGGAAGAAAAAAGATGAACAGCAGCTTTGGTGAATGGCCTCCTTAATATTTTAGACAAGATATTGCACAGGAAGGATTGTTCCATACTAAGAAGTAAGATGAAGGTTTAGGAATTATAAGATTTTTGGACCATGTACAAAAACAATGTCTAGCAACTGAAAGGACACAGCAGAAGAACCTGTCTCCTTGAAGTACTGGACTGCCCTGAAGAGGTTGGAGCAAAGATGTTGAAGAAGGGATTCCTTCATTTGATGGAGGGCAGACTAAACTGGAAGGTCCCACACATGGCTGCTTACCAGAATCACCTGGGAGCTATTTCTTAACAAAGCAGTGTCAGGATTCCATCCCAGAGATTCTCATTGAATAGATGTGGGGAAGGGCCCAAGACATAGATTCTAAAACAGAAAGTTCCTTAGATGATTCAGATGTGCGGTCACATCTGAGAACCACAAGCCTCTACGTTCCCTCTTCAGTTTCCTGATGCTGCATGAAGAGGACCACCACCATGTGGGGAACGTCCTGACAGCCCCTCTGGGAACTGGGCCTTGCTCTCTGTTGATCTCATTAGATTTTGTACAGGGTCTTTTGAAATCAGGCACCTTGGTGAGATGTTCATACACATTTTCTAACCTAATTCTCACAACAAACAAATGAAGAAGGCCTTTAGAGTCATATTATATTCTTGGAAAATGAGGTTCAGGGAATTGACAATGCCTTGGTAACAGGACTGGGGTTCAAGTCTAGATCGTTTGATGGCAAAGTTGGTTCTCTCCACTGATTGGCTCTTCTGCCTTCTATGAGGCTATTCTTAAAAAAAAAGAGTGTTAGAGTCTAAAGCACTTGAAGAGATGTATCCTAGAAAAGGCAGGAAAGTGGTAAATGTGAGAGATATTTGTGGGTTTTCCTTCTTCATCACACCCCACCTCAGACCACATCAGTTCTAAGGCTCTTCATTCTCTCTGCTGACACATTGGTGAAGTACATGTTTCTTTCATTTTTGAGCCACAATTCCTTTATTTCTTAAACTATCAAAACCTTCTTGGATCTCTGATTTTGTTCCCAAATCAATTTTAACGATAATTTTGTGGCCTAGGAAGAGCTTTATGTATTTGTGCAGAACTTACCTGAAGAAATTGGAAGGAAAGAAGCTGTTTCAAGAGCTGTTTCAAGAGGTCATACCAGGAGGTATGACCACCATGTTTTTGTCCTCACAACCTTTCTGGTGTAGGCAGTGATCCATACTAGGTTGCATGTCACATGAACGCATTTAGGAATATACAGGAATTAACCCCCAGCCAACTGCCACCACAACATTCTTTGTGAAAATTCCCCTACAAATTAAGCACTTGGCTGCATGTCTTTTCTCTGAGCTTTGGAATAATACATGATCTACATCATCAAGTCACTCAGAGGATCCTGTTTTTCAGCTATATTAATACCATGTCTATCTCCCTGTTCATGCACCGTCTATCATCTATCTATCTGATTTCTATGAACTTGAATTAATTCATTAAAACACCTGAGTTGGGATTCTAATTTCCCCAAGCACTGTTAAAGGAGTGGATATTCTGAAAGTATGTACAAACAGTATACTTTTGAGTAAGGATTCATGAACACAGAGGGAAAATTGCCTCAATATTTGTTAGCTCTCAACCCCTCTCATCCCAGTCCCTGTTCTCCAAGTTTCATACAGCTCATGACCTTTGAAACACAAATCACACAAATCCAATTGCTCCTTCACTCCAAGAACAGGTGAGTTGTGTTTTTTTTTTAAATCTTCTTTAAAAATACAGTAAATTTAAATAAAATCTCCAGGCAGGATGTTAAGTCGTGTCTGACCTTTTGTAAATAGGATGAATCAAGTTCCCATATAAACACCATATAAACACTGCAGTAAAAAGTTCCACTGTGTGGAATGGTGGTTTCACAAAGATGCTGAAAGGTGTGGGCCAACTGTCAGTCTGGTACAGCTTTCCCAGAGCTTTTTAATAAACCATTATTAGGCTGTAGAATTCTTTACAGGCTTTCCACGGCTCACATTTAACTGATCGCACTCCCTTTTCACAGCTGCTTCTCATAGAGCATTCTCGGGTACTTGCAGAGACAGTGGGTTTTGATTTCATCCAAGCATTGGATTTCCATTAAATTAGACAAGCAATAAAAGGCAGGAGAGGAAAGGTATATCTGATGGAGGCTGGGCACACTGTCTGATTTCCATGTTCTCAGAGAAATGCGAGAAGTCCTGCTTCTTTCCAGTCACCTAGCAAAGAGCTGCTGAGCTGTGACTTGGGGACAGCGCGGCACAGCCCAGAGGCTGGGAATTGGGAGAGGCAGGCCCCCTTTCCTTTCTGGGTCTTGGCTTCCTTGTTTTTATAATCAGGAAATTTTCTGTCTGCTTTGGACTCACTCCATAATTCTAGAGTAAGAGGCTGGTAGATTTTCTCTATAAAGGGTGGAACAGGAAATATATGTGGCTTTGTGGGCCAAGAGGCAAAATCAAGGCTCTTGTCTTGTGTAGGTATTTATAAAATGAGAGAGAACAGAAATGTCCATAACTTTTTATCTAGATATTTAAAAATTTTATTAATAAAAATGAAGTACAATCTTTTGTAATATACCTCCTCTAATGAGGAGAGTGGAGTTCTTTTTTTTTTTATATTGGGAATGGATAACATCTTTTAATTGGGATTCATTGTTTGTATTCCCTATCATCAGATTGATTGCAAATATTCATCTACAGAAAACATTCTTAGCTCATGGGCCATGCAAAAACCAAGAGCAGGCCAGATTTGGCCGATAGGTTGTTGGGTGGCAGCCCTGTCTAGTGGTGCAGAAAGATACCCTTGAAGGAGGTAGCATGGGAACTGAGTTAGAAGTAGGTACAAGAAGACAACCAGATAAGGAAGGGTGTCCTGGGAAGATGGGAAAGCATGAACAGATGCAGGACAACAATTTGTGGTAAATAACACAGATTTAGGTCAGAGGAACTCAGGAAGGTGGGGGGATTGTTTCTAAGTGAACAAGTCCTCAACAAATGTCACACAAGAAACAAAATGCATTCTCTTAAACCCAACCAATTAAATAGTAAATAATAAACTATTTTTGCCTAATTGGACTCAAATTTTCCACCCTTGTCACATTTTCTCTCTCTACAGCCACTCTGATGATTATTTTATTGTCATTGTCTGTGGCCAATTTACTTTTTTGGTTCATTTCTGTAGCTTCTAAAATTCTACCTAACATGTTATGAAAATCTAGTCACTAAGTTTTGAGGGCTGATACATAAATAAGTAACTCTGGGGGCTCAGACTTCTGAATCCTGATTGGATGAAATAATGTGCTCTGTTATTTGTTAAAATGTCAGCCATTCAGCCAGCGATAGCCATTCAGGAAAATTCAGATGTTGCCTGTGCAGTGAAGTCATGTCATATGCTTTATGGGTTTTATATATTATAGAATGGTTTTACAGAACTGTTTATAGAAAATATGTACCCATTTCTATTGTAGAGTTTATGCAAGCTTCCCAGGTAGGACTAACATAATAATGCCACACTTTCTTTTAGGCAGAGCAAATGATTGGTGGTGTGTCCCATGGCTCTTGGAGGTCTGTCATAGTGTGAGTTCTGGATGACAGATCCTGAGGCACAGGTTGAAGGGCTGAGGCTTTATCTGGGAGATAGTCTAAGGCATGTGAGCAAGGGAAAGAGAGAGGCAAAAAGGACAATGTGCCACATTACACATGAGGCAATGTGAGGTGCCACATTACCCTGCTGGCTATTGCTTTACAATGAACCATGGAGAGACACTGTGTAATGCATGGCTCAGTGCAGCTACTGACCATAAAGAATATCTCCAGATAGCTTGTTTGGAGAAGTTTTGCTCAGGGACATCTATGAGGGGGATAAAGGAGGGGAAGTGTGTCTACCCTGTTCCCTCCCTTCTCTTGTTTCTCCTTGGTCCAAACTCATCTCACGGCAAGTTAATTCCCCACACTTCTGGACTGTGTTATGTGGCCCTTTTGGTGTCTTCTTGGAATATGGACCTCATCACCTCCTATGTGGCATTTCATTTAAGTCCAGAAGAGGTAAGACAGCCAGAAACTCAAGGTGTGTGGCTGCTTAGGCCAACGTACAGCAGGAACCCAAGGGAAGGACTAATGTTCCCAGAGCAAGTGACTGGTCAGCTCCTGGTCTGGGAGGTGGGCAGCCAATGGGGTCTGTGTCTAGTACCAGGTCTCTGTCAGAAGCCAAGTTAGCTTAAAAGGGGGGTTGCCTAGAGAGGAGTCGACAGGCTAGAGGTAAGATTGAACTGATCCTGTTTGTTGAGGTTCGTATTTCTGAAGAAGGAGCCCAAAATGTCCATCCTCGTAAAGCAGTGAATAACACCAGGATAAAAAGGTCAAAGCCTGGGAGGCAAATGCTTGGGACCATTAGTGAGCTGATCTGGATGGAGTGATCTTGGACTTATTTCCTTTATGTGGCGTGTTTAGCCCTGTTGGTCGCCTATCTACTTTTCCTTTTGCCTTCATCTCTATCATTTATGAAACACCTGTGGTTTAGTTCAAGTCTTGTGCCTTCTTCGTGTACTGTCGTACTTCAGGGAAAGCTGTGCCAGCCACAGCTCTGGAGGCTGGATCTTGATTAGTCCCAGCCAGCCAAGGAGATCCCAGGCTTCTTTGCGGTGACTGCTTGAGAGACGGGCATGTGAGCCAATTGTGCTCGATAAGAAGAGCTGACGGCTTGGAGAGCATCTCTTTGAAAAAGATAGGTGGTCAGGTCTGGGTGTGATGCCTGCATCAGCTGTGACCCTCCCAGAACCATGAGGAAAAGGACTGAGGGCAAAGGTAAGCAGAGATGGCAACTGGAAGAGAGGTAAAGAACTTTGGTCTTATGTGAGATTTGGTCCATTGTGTCAACCAAACCAAAGCCTGACTTTCTTCTGGACTTTAGGATATATGAGATAATCAACTTTTTAAATCTCCCGCTTCTATCCTTATTGCCAATTTTTTTTTTCCTGTTACAGAAATAATGGTTAATACCTTAGAGGTTGGTTGTAAAGATCCACTGAGGTGTATATAAAGCTCTTAGAACAAACAATCAACAAATGTTGCCTCATTGACATTCCTTACATCTACAAAAGAGAACTTTTTTCTACCATAGCAGCGGTTTTGGCTTTTTCTTCCTGATCATATGTGAGAGTCCTATAGAAAAGAAGCAACTTTACCTAATTTTAACCACACTCAATAAGCAGTAAAGCACTTTTTAATCATGAGATTCTATGATTTTGTGACCATTTTAATTTGACTTTAATAAAGGCAAGAATCCATTTGTCTGAGATCTTTTCATATTTATATTATGGAATTTTTGCCATAGATGAAGATTAATATCCAGATTATGTAAAGCACCTTTTGAGGTATGTCTACTCATGTGAAGTGGCTCATTTCTCAAAACAGAGAGCTTTTATAAGTATGCTAATATCCAAGAATTAACAATTAGTCAGTCTTCCTTCAAAATTTAATTTTAAGACTTCCACCATGCTTTGTCGACATGGTATAAAAAATTTACATGAACCACACTTGGTACTTGTTAAATGGAGCAGTTTGAAGGTTTGGCATGCTCTTGGCTTAATCAGCCTGGCTTGACTCACTCTGTATTGAATATGACTCCATGATAAGGCTCCAGAAACTGACTCCTCAACCCGCACTCTGCCCATCTCTTCTCTTTTATTATAGTCTCTGAGAATTCCCCATTACCATTTCCTCCTTGTATATGGAAGAGACCCATTTGGCTAACTTACTCCTCTTCCCAGAGTCTGGCTCGATGTAGGCTACAATGGTGTGGCCTGTTAGCTGGACACCATGGCATGCCTGATAAAGGGGTGGTTGTGGATGATAATAACAAGACACAGTAATGTGCATTGGAAAATAATTTGCATTACAAAAGTAATGAGTTGTCATTATAGACCTTTTATTAAAAGGTAAAAGAAAAAAATACATACTCCATCTGGAAACAACCATTTTAAACCTTTGGTTGTGAAACTGTCAAAACCTATTTTTTTGTCTCTTTCCTTGCTTCCTCCCTCCCTCCCTCCCTTCCTTCCTTCCTTCCTCTTTCTTCTTTGTTCTTTTCTTTCTCATTTTTCTTTCCTCTCTCCCTTCCTTCCTCCCTTTCTCTTTCCTTCTTTCTTTCCCTTACATATACAAAAGTATAAAAATAATTCTTTTGTGAGAATGAGGATACTGGATCAAAATATGCATGTGATCTTATATCCTTCTTTTTCTCTTTTCATGTGTGAATTTCTTTCCACATATGTTTTATTTTTAAAGCTTGCATGGGCTCTATCATCAGTATGCATCATAAATTATTTAATCTATTTCTTTCTGATGGAGATTCATGTTATCTTTTACTTTATTATAAATAATATTGAAATGAAAATACTGGTATGCATATTATGCATTGTCCTATGATCATCTCCTTGGCAAACATAGAAGAATCAATTGAAGAACTATTAGAAAAAAGTCAAAGTGTTGAGCAAGGTGGTCAGTTACAAAATGAATATATCAAAATCAATAGCTTTTGTAATATACCAAAAGGAATTGGTTAGAAATTTAATGGAAAAGGAGATCCATTCACAACAGCCACAAAAACATAAACTACCTAGGAATAAATAATAAAAAGTATCTAAGACCTATGTGAACAGAATTAGAGCATTCTATAGAGAAAATATGTGTAAATAAAGAAATGTCTGTTCATGTATTGGAAAAATGAGCATTGTAAGGATGTAAATTCTTTAATCTGTTTTACCAACCTACTTCCCATGGAAGTCCCGACTGTTTTTATGTAGGTGGGTCTGAGCAGGGACTAAACACATTCTTTCCACAATGCACCTGCAGAGACTGGCACATGAGTGTGAGCTGAACACCCACACCTGTTTCCCATTCCCGCTCCAAATTCCTAGAAATGACACAAAGCATATTATTTAAAAACGAATCTATAATAATGAATGAAACCAGAAGGGATCCTTTATATGGAGGTATATTATGAGAAATCCCTGAAGTAGTTCAGATAGGCTTGAAATGGGAAACCCATAGCCTGAAGCACCAACAGAGTATAGGATTAGTTTCAGGAGAACTTCAAAGGCAGGGGAGGCAGATAGAGAAGGAGGAAGAGGCCTGGAATAACCCTCAGAATGACTGTGTGGGGTGCCTCAGAAAGAGAAGCCAGGAAACTCAGTAATACTCCCTCCCCTAGATTGTGCCAAGTAGTAGACAGCGGACATATCTGACTGTTTCCACCCTAGGCAGAAGCAATGAGTGGGGTCACACAGGCCCGACACAAGGGCAGTGTCCCAGGTAGCTGCTAACACCACATGGAGGGGAGCGGCTAAGCTAGTGAGACGAGCTGCAGGCCTTCCTTGCCAGGCAGCACATCCTCCTCTCTCCCACTGAATGATGACACACAGTATTCACAGGCAGGCTGATCTCACAGTTAGATGCACATACTAACCAGAATCACTAAATGGTTTGGAAAAACTAACATTATGAGAGGAAGTCACCGCAATCAACAAATAAAGGAATGAACTCAAATGATCAGAATGAATTAGGCAAACAGAATAAGAAAGCATTGATGTTTTACAATCTTCTCATAAAAGTCCCTTTAACTCTACCTTGCTCTCTTTAACCCAAGCATAGCATTCAAGGACATGCCAAATCTTTCTTATTGAACCATTACTTTCTTAAAGGACCATTAAATACTTCCAAGTTCCCATTCCTGTATGCAGTGTGCAAATCTGATCTGTGTGTAAGCCTCCTCCAACATACATGTGAGTGTAAGGAATGTCTTCAGAGAAATGTGAAACACAACAACCACTAAAAAATCAACAAGTTGAATATATTTCCTAAAGAGGAGATGTGTCAATGATGCTATGATAAAAGATACTTTGGGATGACATTCCTTACATTTTGATTATTTATTACATCCTAACCCCATACACCAGAGACCTAATCAAATAACTTTAAGAATCATTTGCAAATAATTTTTTCATTGGAGGAATTAATATTATTCTGGATTAGGCATTCTTATTTTCAGATCTTATTTTGATAAAGGCAAGTGCCTTCTTGTTAAAGCTATTAAGTTTTGCAGCTCTAGTCTGTAGAGTAGTTCAACATAAAGTGGAATTTGGGGCCTCTTTCCTTAGTCACAAGTGACATAGAATTTATTTAAAACTGTTTTCTGAGAAAAAGCTTGACCAGCCTGCCTGCAAGTTACACAATTCTTCCTGAGCAGCTAATTTACTCCTTTTTTTATTTTTTATGGGCATTGTGGATTGTGTAGCTGCCCTGACTTCTCTTTTCCCACTGGCTGCCAGCCATACTGTGGGTCACAAGCTCCCACTGTAATGTGCATTTTAAACTTCATTCCTATTCTTTATGTCTCTGATGCATTTCTCTTTTAAATTCTTCTTTCACCTCACTTTTAATTTGATATTTTAATGTCTACTTATACACTCTTTTCATTTCTTTCTGAAACAAGTGTGATAAACATGAATAAATAGTATGAGCCCTGGCTAAAAAAATAAATACATAAATAAACCTACAACATATAAACTGTAATTTATACTTCCTAATGAGTATTGACACCTTCAAAATATTTATCTTGAGAGACCATGAATGTGTTGCAATTAATGTTGTCACCAATGAAAATATCTTTCAGAATTTTCTACCAAGCTGTTGGCATTGTGTGTAAACAATTGTCCATGGTCATCAGACTGTGTGGGTCTTTTGTGTTCCATGGTGAAGCCTGCTAACCTAGTGGCTCATTAAGCAGAGTAATCAAGTTGGCCTTTTCTTTTTTTGTCAAATATAAGATACAATATAAAGTGATGAGCCTTTAAAAAAATTTTTTTTTATTTTGGTATCATTAATGTATAATTACATGAGCAACATTATGGTTACTATACTACACTCCCCCCATTATCAAGTCCCCCCCACACCCCATTACGGTCACTGTCCATCAGCATAGTAAGATGCTACAGAATCACTACTTGTCTTCTCTGTGCTATACTGCCTCCCCCATGTCCGCCCCCCTACATTATGTGTGCTAATCGTAATGCCCCTTTTTCCTCCTTATCCCTCCCTGCCCACCCATCCTCCCCAGTCCCTTTCCCTTTGGTAACTGTTAGTCCATTCTTGGGTTCTGTGAGTCTGCTGCTATTTTGTTCCTTCAGTTTTTGCTTTGTTCTTATACTCCACAGATGAGTGAAATCATTTGATACTTGTCTTTCTCTTCCTGCCTTATTTCACTGAGCATAATACCCTCTAGCTCCATCCATGTTGTTGCAAATGGTAGGATTTGTTTTCTTCTTATGGCTGAATAATATTCCATTGTATATATGTACCACATCTTCTTTATCCATTCATCTACTGATGGACACTTAGGTTGCTTCCATTTCTTGGCTATTGTAAATAGTGCTGCGATAAACACAGGGGTGCATATGTCTTTTTCAAACTGGGCTCCTGCATTCTTAGGGTAAATTCCTAGAAGTGGAATTCCTGGGTCAAATGGTATTTCTATTTGATTAGCCTTTTTTTTAAAAAAAAAAATGTAGTTAATAGGTTGGGATTCAAAGTATAACACAAACAATAGCTTCAAAGGCGTTTGCATTGTTAGGAGGAGGGCATGCCCTTTGAGGAAGTGCATTAATTTGGTTGTATTTGTTCTGATGTGTTTCTTCAAAAGCATCTCACCACCCCCAGCCCTACTCCCACCATCTGAAGTAAAGAGAATTGTCAGTCAAGTGTTAGTCATGGTGATTAATGCATCACAAGGAAAGTACAGATGGGCTCCCACTCATTTTTGGGGAATTGAAAAACCTGCTTGGGATACAGGATATTTCCCCATCATTCCCTAATTCACCTTAGATGCCATAGGAGACATGTGAGTTTTTTTGTACATGTTGGGGACCTAGGGCTGCATGCTTATCTTTCAATTGCTATAGTGGCATCATGTAGCTTTTTGTGGGTGGAAAATCTGAAGCCATCTTACCGCCGGTGAAGGACTGCTTTTGAAATTCTGCTCATGTTCCAGTCCTTTAGTTAAGGATTAACTGGTGCTCACACACAGCTAGTCTGATTTTGCAGTATATGTTTAATTATTGCTGTAGCATCCATAACATTATAGAATGTTATAACCTCAGGATCATTCTTTCTGTTGGGCTAGTGGTAGGTATGAAACAATTGGGCAACCAGGGGTATCGTTGGTTCAATGCTCTGCATTGACTTTGTGTGTTTGTCTCGAGGTTGCTGCAAGAACTGTAAAACAAACTCCAAATAAATACTATTGAAAAAAGTCATTTAAGAGAAGGGGATCCCAGTTTCATCAAAGACAAATTCAGGGCGCCAGTGGAGGAGAGGACAGGGATTGACAGAACCAGGAACCATGACAAAAGTGGCAAGAACGTGATGTATGCAGTATGGCCCTGGATGATTTCCACATCTAGTCTGAAGGCTAAGATACAGCTCATTGAATGTGGAGGATTAAGAGGGTCATACACCACCAGTAATTGTAAAGAATGGGGCAAAATATCAAAGCATGGGATGATGAGTGTGGAGCCAGACTCCACTGCCAGAGAGCATCTTCTGTGCAGGTAAGTGCCGGGCTACATGTCGAGTCTCTCCTGACCAGGTTGAAAGGAAGTGGCCAAGAGAAATGCTCAGCTGCTCTTTGGATTAGACTAAGTAGGATGAAGGTGTGTCCTTTGGCACCAACACCACAGTCTCACTCCTGAACTGCAGGACTCACCAGGCAGAAGTGGGCCAGTAGGCAACATAACATTTTAGAGCTGGGGAAACTGAGACCAAAGACATGAGTAATTAAAATGAATCAAATTGTTGAGGAAGAGCAGGAACCACCAGCCAGTCTCCTACTACTCCCAAATCTTCTCAGGGCTTCCTGTCCAAAGCAGGTAAATCCCCATTGGTAACTATCCCGAGGTCCAAAACTTTCTGCGCATGGGCTCATTAATGTTGATGAGCTCTCCTAGACTCTGCTTTGTTGAGATTTCCTTGTAACACTGAAATACTTAGGAACTGCAACTGCTTTTTCTAATTTCTGTAAAAGAATTCTGCCTGTCATAATGCTGATCCCCTGGGCATTCTATTTCCGAGCAATTATCTAGTCCACTCTTTGCCTTCCTGCTTCATAAATATCAACTGAAATGACCATAATTGAATAGGAATAGATGCTGATTAACCCTCACCTACCCTTTACAGTGTTAAGTTTTTGAGTTAATGGATTGTCTCTACTTATTAGCAATTTACTTTTGAGAAATGTCTCATTGACTTTTTCTTTATCCCTAAAAGAAGGATGTAAGAGGGGGTGAGGAGCAGGGTATAGGTGACAGGGAGAGAGAAATTGGACAAGGGGAAAAGAAGAACCACATTTACTTCTATTGTTTCTTTCCTGGCTCTTCAATCTTGAGGCATGAACAACCACTTTTAGCATTTGTTGGTCGATAAGAGCATCAACTCACATATTGAACAGATGTTTTGAAATCCCATCCAGATGATCCAAGGCAAGCCACTTAACCCCTCTACAACTTTTTCCTTCTTCTTCAAAATAGGGGTAACAATAGTGCCTATTTCATAGGGCCATCATGAATGGTAAATGACATGAATGAAAAATGCTTAGATCAGTGCCTAGCATTTAGCAGATGCTCAATAACTGTTAGCTATTATTGTCTTGTATCCTGAACAAGTGGAGCAATTGGAATATAGAAATTCATATTGAATGCAGTGGATTCATATTGAATGCAATTTCATTCAGTATGGTTCAAAGATGTGGCATCTGGCTCCAAACGATTCATCAGGCTTCATTTGAGTCAGGTAAAGAAGCTCATGTGTTTTGCCTTCTTGCTATAATCTGCATGGAACTGACCCATATCAGTACAGCTCAGTCTCAATGACTCCTAGACACCATGTCTGTGCTGTGCCTTCCTCCTCCTTATGAATTTTTCTCTCCTTTGAACTCTAGTCATGTGGTCTAAGCTGGAGTTGCCGTAGTTTTAAATGACTCCATTTTCTGACCAGCGGGGTTGGGCAAGCGGATGCCTGAAGCAAACCAAGCAGATTTTGCCACCCCAGAGGGGCCATTTGTCAGTGTCTGGAGACATCTGTGATCATCATGATTGGGGAATGCTGTTGGCACCTAGCTGGTAGGTCAGTGACGATTCTGAACATCCCATAATGCCCAGACCCTCACAACAAAGAATTATCAGATCCCAAATGTCAGTAATGTTGCTGTTGAGAAACCCATCCCCACAGAATATTTTACCCATAGCTGGTAGATGGGGGTCTTATTTTCCAAGGCTGTAATAGTAGAGAATGATGTTCCTGGCACCATGACCTTGACTCTCTGGAGAAGTCAATGTAAAGAGGAGAAAGAAAGCCTTACCTTGCTCAAGTCCAGGACTCGAGGAACAGCCAGTCCCATTTCTCTCCTCTTAGTCTTTGAGGGGATAAATGAATTCCCTTGTTTGAACTGGGTAAGCTGGGTGCTGTCACTTATGACCTAATAGCTCTAATACATTGGCTCTGTGTACTGAGTTTAACTCTGCATCCAGTTAAGTGAGGATAATGGTCAAATTTGAGTCATTTCTCTGGTAGGGGGGTGTTTCAGCTCTGTCTTCTATCAGCTCTCAGCCTTGGACTATTCAACCTCTCCAAGCTTCAGTTTCCTTATTGGAAGTGGATACAGTGATACCATGGACGGCAGATACTAAGATATTTCATCTAATGCACTGAGCATGGAATGTGGATACAGTAGATGCCTATTAAAATGGAAGTTCTCCTCCTTTGCACTATTTACATATGAGGGAAGGATTCATTTAAAGGAACTACTTTGGAGCATTTCTTAGTCACTTGCTCTAGGATATTCTTGGAACTGGGATTTGGGATGCAGGTCTTGAGATTTAGAAAGAAATCTGCCTTGAACTATTAGACATTGTGATAAAAGAGAGAGAAAATGCTGAAAATGTAAAACACTTGAAAGGGTAAAAATGCAGAGCTACAAAATTTGTGTCCAGTTGCAGCCAAGCAAATATGCAGACTTTTTTCACTGAAAGACAGTTATGAGAGAACAGTTCATGCAGATTAGATAGTAACTCCTAATATTTAATATGTTGATAGAAACTTCCATTTTACTTGAGTCACATGGCTTTTAGAGAATGCATGTATATATTGATTTATTTTTTGGCTTTGAAGTACTCTTTTTTTGTTTTTGAATTGATTTAGCTAACAGTATTCCAATGTGGTTCATATTTAACAAATTACTATGTCTTCTCTGTAATGGAAGTGTCTCTTCTCTACTGCTTCTTTAAGAAAGCAAGATCAGATAAGGCCAAATGGCTTCCATAAGTTTTGTACATTAGAATAAAATATGAATTTAGATATTTTTAAAAAGGTGAATTTAGGTATTCTTTTCTGTAGATCCATTCACTTTGGGAATCTAAATATTGTAGCTCAGGGACCTAAAATTTGAATCTTTAACTTCAAGATTTTCTTTTTCTCTTTAGAGCCACCAAAGACTTGTACTTTGAAAGATGTCTTACTAAACTGTATTCATTAAATAATAACTAATTAGTTCCAACTGGGTTACTACTGGTTATCCACTTAAACACGAATCGAGATTTGAATCATGATCCAAGTTAATCATATTGTGAAAATGCGTAAGTCCTTACTTCAGTTATAATGCTACTACATAATGAAGTTAAGTAAGTATACAGGTGGTAAACACCATTCATTGCTATGGGTAAATTTATTTTAGCTTTCTGACTGCATTTTGTCTGAGTGAGAAGCTTCAATTTGGATAACGGTGACTTTTGGACTTGGGTTAGAGTCAGTCTGCCAATCACATCCCAGAAAATCCCATGATGTGGTAGCTTGTTATATGTGCAGTAGTTTCTGGAATCTTTTTAAGAATCTTTTGGAGCTTCTGGGCAACATGGGTACATTTACTGCTACCATACTGAGTTAATGTAATTCCAGGCAAAGCAAAAAAAGCCCATTTTTAACTTTGCCTTCCGTAAGCCTTATTATGAGCAAGTTCCCATTAGATCTTTAGAAATTCTGAAGCTAATTTATAAGCTTGCATTTTTCCTCATTTACTAACCTGGAACCCTAGGTTGAAAGTCATTGGTTTAGCAAAAAAACAAACAAAACCCCCCAAAACCCCCCAAAACAGAAACCAGAAGAAAACTGTGGTTCTCATCCCAGCCTAGCTGTTAACAAACCAGGTGATCTAAGGCAACACTTCCCATCTCTGATTAACTTTAGTTCACCAAACATAAGCATGTGGACACTGAACTGGATGACGTCACTCGGTCCCTCAGCAATGAAAATGTTTCCATTCCTATGAGGACCTTTGCATTCCTATGAGGACCTTTGTCACTTGCTAACCATCATGTTAGTTTCTTGGCATACATTACCTCCATTTAGTTGTCTCGGCAACACAAAGGATAGGCATTATTAATTTCTCCTTTGTACAGGTGAGTAGAATGAGATTAATCAAAATGATTTGCAAGAATCCTATGGTAGCATCCAGACTTGAATCTGGATTCTATTTTACTGTATAACAGGTGCTTTATTCTACTTGTCCATGGTGGGAAGATGAATAAATGATCATTCTTTCTTTCTACATAGACTCCTGGTAGGGTTTTCCATTGATCATGTGGCAACAGGTACCACCTTCAGCATCTCCTGCTGTGGCGGGGGTCAGCCTCAGGAGTGCCAGCCTGCCGCTGATCTGCCTGTCACTCTCACAGCTTCCACACTACTGTGGCTCTTATATTGCATATGACCTTGTCATATATTCTGCCATCCTGCTTTCTTTAACCCATTCTGTCTCCCTCTTCAAAGTTGTTTGGGGGCTGCTCATTTGTTCTTTGAATAATTCTCTCACAAACCCTTTGCCTTTTGAGCACTCATGCTACTAAGAATGTCAGAAATGGGTGACATTTTTAAAATGTGGCAGAACAAGTACAATTTTATTTCTGACCCTTGTAAGTTCAGTGGTCCTGATAAAATTTGGAAATCCATTTACAATATGACTTTCAGGATTAGACAAAAAAGAGGTTTTGTTTATCTGTCCTTGGTAAAGTCTTCTATTTATACACAGCAAGTTTGTATTCAAATATACACCTTCCAAATGAGTGCCTGGATAGGGTTTCATGGGCATCAGTATTATCTAGGCTAATTTGCCTGGATGAGAGAGCTGTAATTTAATATTTAATGAGAAATTTATAGCATCGATTCTCATCTCAAGCTATACAAAGGAACTTGATTCAGTGTTCGCTTTGCACTCATTGTGTAACTGCAATGCCCTGGCGCTTTCCTCTTTATAACAGATCTCATTTGTGTTGTGTTGACTTTAGGAAGTACGTTTCTAACTTAATGCCCCTCTGTCTATTCACATTTATAGCAGACTGAATTATTAGACCCAAGTCCTTGTCTTTTGAGAGTAATTTGCAATTCCTTCCCCTTGACTTTGGACTTGGCCATGTGACTCGTCTTGGTCAATGGAAAGTTAGTACTTGCAAAATAGGGAGGGGCTTTAACTATGCCTATGTAGTTGGGTGATCTTTTTGTGCACCCCTGTCATCTCCATGAGAATAATATTCTCTGCTGAGTCTATGATCCAGGGAAGGTGGGAGACAAGTGGAGTGGCTGCACAGATTTGCATCCTGAAATAGAGGTATCCCAACCAACCCACAGACTTATGGGAATAAATAATTATTTGAAGACACCAAATTCTGGAGTGGTTTGTTACACAGCAATCGTCAACTGATACAATCTTTTCTAAAGTATTTTCAAGGTGTACTCAGGAGAACTCTGAATAAACTAGAGTTTTGGACTTTTACCATTGTTCTGCCACTACAATGGTGATTTTATGCAAGTCACCCACCTTTTTGAATTTCAGTGTATCCTCATCAGTGAAACAATTGCATTGAAGCAAGGGCAGAAAACATAGTTCTATTTGGTTCAGAGTAGCTCTGATGTGGGAATATCACCAACATGGCACTGGAGCAAAATTTTTAAAATAATGAACTGGCACCCGTAAATCAATGGGTCCTCTGCTTCTGATAAGAAAGAATTTGTATATTCTTTCAGCAGGAAATCAGAAGTGTCTGGGAGATTTTATTGACCTAAAAGGAGGGATTTAATGTATAGCTCCCATTTTATTTTCATTGCTTTGGTTAGTCAGAATCACTGAATGATGTGATGGTGGAAATCACCAGAGCCATGGATGATATTTCTCTGCATGCCTTATTCTTTTGATTATGTATGATTTATTAATTGTTAGAAGAATCTAAATTAAAAGGTTTACCAATTTCCCAGTCAGGGATAGAAGAGTCCTCATCACTGTCCTCTATTACCTCAACTGAGCCAATTCCACATTTCTGTTGTCAAAATCTGAATGATAAAATGCTTTCAGTGCAAACTAACAAATGAGATTTATGGTTCATTAACTTAAAATTCCAGAGGTGGAGCAGCCTTTGGGCATAGTTAATCTGAGGTCCTGAATCTACTTCTCAGCAATTCTTTTTGCTTTAACCCTTCCTCTTTGTGGGGCTTGTCCTCAGGCTGATTTCCACATGGTCACCGGGTGGTCACAGCAAGAGCTCAGAATATGTGCTTCTGTGTTTATATCAGGGGTGGGAAGAGCATAGCTTCCTACAGCCATTTGAATAGAATTCTTCATCCTCTCTCCTCACCTCTCATAACTCAATCACTGGCAAGAGGTATGGGATTTTCTTAATCATTTTAGATTAACTGAGATACTTTTGGTAGCTTGGGGTTGGTCAATCCTATCCAAAATCACATTGCTGCTGTACAGTGGGGGCAGCATGGACTGAATGTAGGGGGGTAACCACACTGTCCTCTACAAAGCAAAATGTGCATGTTTAATTGAAATAGCTAAACATATGTGTTGTAAACATTCACTGAAATGGTTAACTGAGCTAAGCCTTCAGACAACATTTTTTAATCTGAGGGTTGTAAAAGTCCAAATGTGCTGGTTTTTGTAGGACTTTGTAGGTTGAACCTTGTCACTGAAATGACATACTAGACTTGAAAATGCAAGAGGTCATGAAAAACATTGCTAACTTGTCCAACAAAGTGCAGGATGGAGGCTGTCCTCATTTCCTTTGGCAAATTGTTCTCAGAGCAAATAAATCATAGAATTTTGAAGAGCTATATAAGAGTTTGTTGGAAAGGCAGTCATTGTTTCCAAAAGATTTATTTAATAGACACTTACATTGCATTTACTATTTGCCAGCACACTTCTAAGCACTTTACAAATATTAATTCACAGATTTCTCTTTCTGTAGCTGCTTTAGGGTGGGTCTAAATTATTAAGTCTCTAAATTTGAGAGGACCTGAGCTAATGCATGCCATGCCCACAGAGTAAATATGGTGTCCCTGGAATTTTAGAAATGAGAATTTTGAATCTCAGAATTCACAGTGTGGTTTTTACTAAGTGGGAAAATTATTAGCAATGCCTGAGTCTCCCTGACTTTGTGGATGTGCTGTCTCTCACATAACGTCACCGAGATGGATAAAAAGAGCCAACATCAGTGATGTGACCATTAAATTAGAACAGAGATATAAAGAGGAATAAATTTTAAGTTTTTGAGAAAAATTGTGAGTTTTGTTGACCTGATGTACTTTTTAATTCTAATTTAATATTTTGGACCTGAAGCATTGGATAAACTAAAATCTTTAACCAATTACCCACTATCAACATTGATACCCATATAGCACTATTTGTTTATGTATTTAAATAATTTTAGTAATTAATTAAATGTTATTTAAAAAATATACGTAGCTACAAGACTGACATTGAACCCCAAAACTAATTTTTTAACAATGTCAATCTACCTGTGTTTTCCTTGTCCATAATATCTTCCTGCTTTCCTCTCACAGGTAATTACTATCTGGTTTTTGTGTTTATCATTTCCACTATTTAAAATATATATATATATATATATATATATATATAGTTTTGACACATATGTATTTTCCCTATATATTTAAACATTGTTTTTAAACTTAAAAAGAAGGTATCATACTGTGATATTCTAGGACTAAATATTATTGTCCCGGATTTAAAAATGTTTAATATCTAATGTGGGTCAACCTGAGTTACATAAAAGCTTGTATAAAATGTGTATGTTTAAAAGGTAACCCAAAGGGGGGCACATGTTGCCAAAGTGAAAGTTTGCCTCAGTCATAGGTTGTCTTGGGTTTCTAGGCCCTGGTGGGCTTTAGGATAACAATCAGCAGCACCATTATTATCATCATCATGGCAGCTCATTTTTATGGGAACCAACTAAATCCCAAGCTTTGTTAAGACGGCTTGTGTTTTTACTTGATTCTTCCATCTACTCAGGAAAGGAGTGTATTTGTTCCTGTTTTACAAATAGAGAAAATAGGACTCATTGATGGTAAGTAACTTTCCCAAAGCCATACAACCAGCAAATGGGGGATCCAGGTTTCAAACCTGAGTGGTCTGAACAAGACATGGTTCTCAGAGGAAAGATCAATATACAACAGACTACAGAACCCACTCTGAGGTCCTCTCAGTTCTCACCAATGAACGAGGAGGATGACTTGCTAGGGAAGCCTTCCAAGGAATGGTCCATCTGCCATTGGCTTGGGAGAGGCAGGGTAGCAGATAAAGCACCCGACTCAGTGCTGGATTCCAATCAAGTCCTGAATTTTGAGCCCAAGTCACCAATCAGACTTAGGATTTGGACAAGTAATTTACTTTGAAACACAGTTAGTTCCCTTATTCCTAAAATAGGGTTGAAGGTATCTGCCCTGCCCTTTTTTAATGGGTAGATATTAGGATCAATTGAGGTGTGTGAAACGATGTTATTAAGCATAAAGCTCTCTGCAATTATTCAATAGAGAGGGGCTTGACACATGAATTATTTATGTGGGGATAACTGCATTCTTTATTTAGGACAAGGAAGATGTTTTGTGACTTTTCCCGTGCACCTTCTTTTCCATCCATTGTAATTTTCATTCTCTTGCCTTATGATTTCTTGCCGTTTATTTCTACCAACCCATAGTTAAGGGATTTTTTTTGGAGGAGGGAGAGAGTTCTAAGAATATTAACAAAGGAAGGGAGGAACTCAGGCCTTCACTGAGATAATTGATTCAGATCAGAATGCAGGATGAAAGGGTGTGTAAAGTCATTCCACAGCCTGCATCTTCAATAATTTTTGCAAAAAAATAAAGATACCTAAAGTCAGAGTGCTTTGTCAGACCCTCAAATGCCTATGGAGGTTTCCAGCTGTCTTCAAATTGTATCATGCAGTGGCTGGAATTTCAAGTGCTTTTTGGAAACCTCCTACCTGGAAAGCCCTGGGCAGCCTCCTCCTGACACCACATCAGTGTAATTTGTATATGCTGATTTCCCGGCACCTGGGGAGTGAATGATGAAATATTCATGCTGGTGACCATTCATTTTCCCTGCACTAAAAGCCTGGGCTCTCATCCTCTTGAAAGGAGTTATAGAATTTGCCTGCTGCTAAATATCCCTGTGTTTTTATGAAAAAAAAACCCAAATGGAGTTCACAAAATCGATTTCTGGTTTGAATCAGATACTTGGAGTGGATCCTAGCTGAAGCTCCAAGGTAAAGCCTTTCCTGTAGTCCTTTCATTGTTCCAGCCCCAGCCAAGGACATACCTAGCTTTCTGTTCTGGAGCTCCACTGCGGCTGGGGACGTGTCTTGGCCTCACAGCTCAGTAAGTTTGCCAACTCAGGCGCAATGCAGATGTTTTTTATGTTACTTTCTAACATCAGAAGATGTATCATCGTAAGTGTGACATCATTTTGGATAACAGTTTAGGGCTTCTGGATTATCCCAGAGGTGGCTCTCATTTAAAATGACAAGACCAAAATCCCCCAAATCAAGACTCAGTTTTACACAAGGAAGTTTGTCATTCAAATTGAAAACAGCCTGTTTTGTCTTCAATGCTGTAAATGTTTTTGCTGTCTGGAGGGAAACTGGTTAACCCGTGTTCTGCTGTTTGCAAGTCTGTTGCGACTGAGGACCACGGCTCATGAAACTTCACCTGCCACCTTAGACAAGCATTCAAGGGAAGGGTGGCTATGACAGTACTGTGCATTTGCTGTGAGGGCCACATGTCAGTCTGGGTTTCCGAGACAAGGTTCTAAATGTGGGTAGTTTATCTGGGAGATGATCTGAGAAAATAGGGTGGAGGTCGAGGCAAAGTGAGCAAGCAGAGAAAGAGAAGCCAAGAACATCCACAGCAGTAATGAATAAACGCTGTGCCATGTCCATTGTGATCCCTGTGGAAATTAGGTTTAATCCCACAGCAGAGCATCAGAGGAACCCACTTCTAAAAGCGAAGGTGCTGGGTCAATCCTCCACTAAATCCTCTTCCCCATTGTTTTATGGAGAGCATAAACTGCCTTACCTTCTGGCTGCCCCTGCATGTGGGATGATTCAGATTTTGAACTTTGGAGAAGCTCTGAGACAGAAAAGTAGAGAGAAGCTGTAAAGCATAACTGGTTCAAAATGTAGGTCTCAGACATGTGCATGGACCCCCTCTGCTATAGTGCTCGGGAATAAGAGGTGGGCTGAGCGGATGTGATGGTGGTCCCCAAAGCATCTGACCTGGTCCCAAAGGCTCTTCAGATCAGTGATATTCAGATTAACCACAGAGGAAAGAGCGGTGAGGATGCAGGAGAAAATAAGTAAAAGAAGCAGCAGATACTTTCCAGGAAGGTAGAGGAAGGGGGACCAGTAGCAGAGTAGCTTCTACTGGAGAAGCAAGTCTCTAGCATTGTTGTGCGTGATATCATACATATCCACCCACATTCTTTGCTGCTCCCCACCATGCACATCCCCTTTCCCTTTGCCATGCTGTTCTCTGAGGTTGAAAACTCCTCCTGCCAACCATTTCTCCATACAGATCTTATCTGACCTTCAAAGCACAATGCCACCAGGTCCTTCCTTGAGGCTTGATCTTCAAATGGCACATTCTTAACCAGAACAAATTCCCCTCATTCCTGGTTCTCACACACTGTGTCCATTCTCTGTTTTCATCCATTCAACAACTAGTTATTGAACACCTGTGGCATGCCAGATACACAAACTGTCTTGTATTCAGATGGATTGTATCTTATACCTCAACCTTTTGAACCAAGAGCGATGTTTCAGCCTTCTGTGGCAGTGGTTCTGAAACTACAGTTCCGAGACCAGCAGCATTAGCATTCACTGGCAACTTTGTAAGTGCCATTTGTGGGTCTCATCCTGGACGTACTAAATCAGAAACTCTAGGGGTGGAGCCTCATACCCTGTGTTTTAATAAGCCTTCCAGGTGATTCTGAGGCACACAGTATCTTGAGAATCAGAATATCCCCAGGATCTGGCCATAAGCAGAAGTAGTCAATACATTTTTTGTTGAATTGGATTAGATTTCATACATGGGCAAGGGAGTTCTGGTCTAAACACTTAGACTCTTAAGAGTAATGAATTCTTTTAAAGTGCAAAAGCTCAAATGAGAAAGGACCTTTCCAGGTACCAAAAGAATGGCACATTCACCCATTAGGCAACTGGTGGCTTGAGCTCTCGTCAGTTAATAGGCTACAGAAGCATGTAAACAGAGCTCAGCACTGCTGGTCTGGGCAAGACAAAGCTGCTCCTCTGCCCCTCTCCCCATCCAGAGGTCCCTAGGACCACATGCCTGTCTAATGTGAGTGACAAGCTCTGGGTGGGTCAGTGCATCCGTTGAACTCTTCATGCCTGCCAGTCATTAGGAGGGGAATCCTGATCTCCAGTTCCCGCAGGGAGGAGGGTGTGCCCTCTGGAGGGGAAGAAGCCCTTGGGGTGACTTAAATCTCCAGCTCAAGTCACTCTGTGGTTGTAGGGCGAGCTTGTTGGGCAACTGCATCAAAACCAGTGGGTGATGATGCCCAAGCTTGTCAAAGGGTTCCTGAAGCCCAAGTGTGTAATGGGCACCTTAAAAATAAGGTCTGGCCCTGCAGGGTTGCTTCAGGCTCAGTCTTCTCTTGCACCCTTTTCACCAGGGACTGAGAAACCATATAGCCTTTCACTTTCACATCCTCTCACCATTCAGGAGCCATTTTGCAAAGTATCATAGATGCTTTAAAAATAAGAAGTAACTGGAGAAGTTCCATGTAAGCTTTATAGCTTTATGGTGCCAAGGTCAGGAAAGAAAGGGAACTTCCTCCTGAGTCACATGCAGGGAGGCTTTTTTTTAAAACTGTAGCAGAGTCTGTCTCAGGGTTGAGCATTTGCAGCTGCACAGGACACATAATGATGCATCTTGGAAAATACACATGAACATAGCAGGAGGAATGCCCTGTGGCTAAGGGAGTTGCTTATGGTCACGATTCTTAGCATTTGCCCTCGGGATGGAATCGCAGCTCTCTCTAATCATTTGCAGAGGCCATTTCCATCCTCTACCTACAAGGGGGTTTTCCATCAAGTGGTAGAAGCAGTTTACCAATAGAGGCAGGTGGTGAACTCTCACCGTCTCAAAGACATGCTGGCAGGGTAGGGGAGTGAACTGATAAAATAGTTATGGGTCAAAGCCAGTTTGCCCTGCTATCACACATAAAAAGTAAGCATCTTCCTTAAATACTAGTCTCTGGACTCTCTTACCATGTCAATTTAATCAGTTTGTGTTCTATGTCCTCAGATTTGTGGTTTTCATAACATGGTAATGGAATCTTTACTAATAAATGTATTCAAATGTGGTACTCTTTCAAGTCAGCACCACAGGGATTAATGGAGTCCTGCTAAATTCAGCAGTGTTCAAACTTCAATGTGCAAAAGAAAGCTTAACTTCAGCATGCACAAGAAAACGTAGCAAGAGAAAGCTGATTCAAAGTGCAAGTGACCAGGCTCTTCTTCAGTCTACTGAAACTGAATTTTGATATCCAATTTGCCTGCTCAATTTCTTAGCCTGGATTACTCTAAGGTGGTTGATTTTGCAAGTCCAAAACTAAAGGTCAGCACTCCTCAAACCTAGTCAGCTCCAGAATTGTTTGGCTAAGTAGGGAATTAGCAGAATATATCGGAAAACTAGCAGTCATCCTTGATACATTCCTCTTCCTCCCTGTCTCCCTTACTGAATACAACCAATCTCTCATGCACTGCAGATTTTTACCTCCAAAATATTTCTTATATTTGTCAATGTCTTTCTATGTTCCATCGCCATGATCCTAGAGAAGGCTACCATCACCTCGCCTAGATTATAGTAATAGACTCTAATCTGGACTTCCTGCATTAACTCTGGACTTACTCCTTCAAACTTCCCATTCTTCAAAGTGTTCCCATTTTATTCTGAAAATAAGTAGCAAGATCTTTAACATCACTGTAACATCTATGAAACCTTGCATGCTTTCTAGCATATAACCTTGATATAGTCTGCCACTCCTTTCCGTCCTATACCCTCCTGCCTGGATAATTCCTACTCATTGTATGGATCTTAGCACAAGTTACTTTTTCAGGAAAGTGCCTCCCAATTCTCTTCTGATCTAGATCGGATTCCTTTATTATATGCTCTAATAGAACTTTATTCCATTTCTTTCACTGCGTTTATCTTAATGTATATATCCATTAAGTGGTTGCTTGATTAATAGCAGTCTTCTCTACTAAAAAGTAATATTCATGATAACAGGGACCATCTCTATATTTTGTTCATCATTATTTCTCTAGTGCCAATCATGTAATAGGTCCACAATATTTACCAAATAAATGAATGTACAGACATTTGCCTGTAAATTCTAAGTTGTGTTTTAAGATGATAACCCTATCTAATTTTCATTATAGTTTCCTTGTTGCTGATAATTCTATAGTTACTCTGTGGCTAAGAATACAATAGGCAGACATAAGCTCCTGACTCACTGTCATTTCTTTGGGAGTCTAGGGGCATTTATTAAGAAAATTGCCTGATAAAATGAACAGCAGTATTTGGAGAGGGAGAAATAAAGAAAGGTAAAAATAGTCACTCTTGATTGTGTCTAGTCGTGTCCAGTCCCAGACACTTTGGAGGAGTGTTCATTGAAAAGCATGCTTTAATGTAATTAATAGAGACCCAAATTTGATGTGAAGTTTTATATTTTACAAGAGATAAAATGGACACTTACTTGTGTTGTTTCTCTTTTGTTTTGAAGAAATGAACATTCTAACTAGAATGGAAGTTTACACTTTTTGACTCATGGCAAGGAAACAAAAATCAGTTCATATTTACTGAGCACCTACTATTTTTAAGACACTGCGCTATGTTCTTTTGATGAAAAATGGTCCTCGGTTATGTTTAGAGAGCTATTTTGGCAGGTCCAATGTCCCCCTGCATCATTGACAGGGTAAACGGACTACAGGGAACTAACTGCCTGCAGAAAGCATGGCATGACATTCAGAAAATGCAGCAATTTTGCCTGGATGGATTACACCACCCAATTGGTCCTCTGTTTCAACATCGATTTTATGCCCAAGGATCAAGAGTTGAGCTTGAATTGGATTTTCACTGTCAACTCATGTTCAATTTTTGACATCTCAGGCTGAAGAATTAGAGGGTGGTGGAAAAGGAGGTATTAAGTAGGAGCTCAGTTAGAGGCCACATCCAAGGGCTTAGTTTGGGTTCCTACCACTCCAGGCACAAGTTGATGTTTAATGACCTCTACAATTGCTGCTCACATTTCCCTTTCAACCACCATCTATTGCTTGCTGCATAATGTGTGTGTGCTGAGAAAGGAGCTTTCATGAGAGCGTCACAAAAGCACAGGTACTTTTAATCTGTTCAGTGTTCAGGGGAGCTTTGAATGAAACCACTAATATGGCATGGAAAATCACAGGTGTCTGGGGGAAGCTCCTGTTGGTTGGGAGGTACCCAAATGGACTGAAGAAAACACATGAACTAGAGAGTAACCCTTGGGTCTAATTTTTTTTCTTTGGTGTGACTCTGTAGTTTCTTTGTATTGAGCCATGAATAATCCCAGGACATTTTGCACTGATGTGAATAGCAGGGGCTCTTAGCCAGTGATTTAGTATGAATTGTAGTTTCCTTTACAGACTCAGAAAATACCCGCAAAGCCCTTCTTAGGGCTATAAACCCCACATTTAATTTACTTTTTGCCTCTGTCTTTTGGGAAATACTGACATCTTGAAAGAGTCTGATATTTAAAATCTATATGCCGAGCACTGTGCTAGGTATCTTATATATGTTACCTGATAGACAGGTGTTTCTCTATGTTTTGGTACAAACACACACACACACAACCCACACATTCTGTAAAGTTGTGCTCTAAAAATAACATATGGAAAACAGACTTTGGGAAGTCCATTTAAAACCTATGCAACTGCAAGCACTAACAATTGTAATAAAAAATACTAGCTTAGTTAAAGTAGTATAGATATAGTTTTTCAAACAAATTAAGGTAGCTTGATGGAATGGGTGTAAAGAAGAGTCACAACTGCTGAGCTAAGGTCAAAGGTCAGGAAATACAATAAACATCTTCAAAGCAGAGAACTTGGGGAAACTGAGCCAAGAGGCAGATTTTGACGGTAAACGAGCATAATGTATAATAGCCCATTCCTCTAAAGCCTGCTGTATTTAGCTGTGTTGGTGTACTTAGCATATAGCTACAGTTCCTTGGTACAAAACTTCATATGATGAGAAAGAAATGTCTTGTAAAACAAGATCACTTCTGAATTATTCAGGTGTAATTCATCTATTTAATAATCATACATAATTCACATTATACAAACAAGCATTGTAGCAAGACAGACTATAATTTTTTAATACATCTTTTTGGTAGGTGATATGCACACACACACGCACACCACACACACACACACACACACACACACAGACACACACACACACTTTATATAAGCGATTTTTTTACCAGGGCTTATAGAACTTCCCCAAGATCATCCAATTATAAAAGGTAAGCCTAGGTTTGGATCCAGGTTCATGCTTCTCTTCTTTAAAGGGATTTTAAGCATTTTTAATGTTGAAATCCTGTGATGCTTCTTAGGAAGAAGGTGGAAAAGCAATATATAGTAAGGGCCTAATGTTTGCAAGCACTGAAATGCAGCACATTCACACACACATTTCTTTTTTTTTATTTTATTTTTATTGAAGGGTAATTGACAACAGTATTACATTACATTAGTTTCAGGTGTACAACACAGTGATTCAACATTTATATACATGATAATTCTAGGTACCAGCTATCACCATACCAAGTTGTTACAATATTTTGACTATATTCCTTATGCTACACATTACATGCCGGTTACTTATTTATTTTACAATTGGAAGTGTGTTTATATATATATATATATATATATATATATATATATATATATATATTTTGTGAGGGCATCTCTCATATTTATTGATCAAATAGTTGTTAACCACAATAAATTTCTGTATAGGGGAGTCAATGCTCAATGCACAATCATTAATCCACCCCAAGCCTAATTTTCGTCAGTCTCCAATCTTCTGATGCATAACAAACAAGTTCTTACATGGAGTACAAATTCTTACATAGTGAATAAGTTACATGGTGAGCAGTGCAAGGGCAGTCATCACAGAAGCTTTCGGTTTTGCTCATGCATTATGAACTATAAACAATCAGTTCAAATATGAATATTCATTTGATTTTTATACTTGATTTATATGTGGATAACACATTTCTCTCTTTATTATTATTATTTTTAATAAAATGCTGAAGTGGTAGGTAGATACGAGATAAAGGTAGAAAACAGAGTTTAGTGTTGTAAGAGAGCAAATGTAGATGATCAGGTGTGTGCCTGTAGACTATGTGTTAATCCGAGCTAGACGAGGGCAATAAAACATCCACATATGCAGAAGATTTCTCTCAGAACATGAGGGGGGAGGTTCTAAGCCTCACCTCTGCTGCTCCCCATTTTCTCACCAGATGGCCCCCTGCGACTGTGCCTGTCTTAGGTTGTTCCTCCCTTGAGGAATCTTACCCGTCTCTGGCTAACCAGTCATCTTCCGGGACCATACAGGGAAATGTAAAGTTGGTAAGTGAGAGAGAAGCCTTATTGTTTGAAAAGGTTAGCTTTTTACTTCTTTGCATATTTATGCCCTGTGGCTTCTATGCCCAGCATTTGTCTTGAGGTGTCTTTACCACTTGGAAGAATTATGATACTCGGTAAATTCGACATGTGGCACGAGTTCTATTTGAAGGTTGTGATTAGGTAGGAAGAAGAAAAGCTATAGAAGTAGCAGGCAGAAGAAAACCTGGGAAGATTGATTATTTCTTTGACATATCTTCTTGTAGAGTAACTTCAGCATGGATAGGTTTTAAACTACTAATTAAATTGTGTACACACATTAACATAGTAGGAATATAGTTACCTAACCAAAGCATACCTGTAATTACCAGCCATCTCCAGTGAAACCAAGAAAACCAGTTAGGCACCTTAGGCATTTGTGAAAACTTATCTATGATATGGTGGATATTGTCCGACTGAACTTAAACAGTCTGAGAGAATTCAGATAAACTAGAACAACCCATTCCTGGGGACTGTTCATATCCCATATGTTCTTTTAACGATAAATAGTCTGTGGTTGTAAGATTTTGGAGTGCTACAATTTGCACTTCTCCTAATTCTTGGTTGAGTTCCAACAGTATAGATCCAGTCCAATTTTTTGTTTTACTGTATGCACAGGCCAGCTTAGATATCTCCTTCCTCATTCCCATGGCAAGTCCAGGAACTGGTGGGATGAGTGCATCTACACCTGTGACAGTGCGTGGATCTTTGTTGGAGTTTTTTTTTTTGCTGATCATCTTCTGTCATGAGTCTTCCCGAGAGTGCTGATGTTGGAAGTTCTTTTTCATATCGTATCTTAGTTCATTTTCGGGGTAGCCAAATTAGGCTTTGATCCTCTGTATAAACACAAACAGACCTTTTGCCTACACTTTTATATGCCCTTTATATCATTGTGTAGAACTCATTAGAGGTCACCACATAGGAACTGCTTTTTTTTTTTTTTTTTTTAATCATTAATCTACACTTACATGACGAAAACTTTGTTTACTAGGCTCTCCCCTATACCAGGTCCCCCCTATATACTCCTTTACAGTCACTGTCCATCAGCGTAGCAAACTGTTGTAGAATCACTACTTGTCTTCTCTGTGTTGTACAGCCCTCCCCTTTCTCCCACCCTGCTATGGATGCTAATCTTAATACCCCTCTTTTTCTGCCCCCCCTTATCCCTCCCTACCCACCCATCCTCCCCAGTCCCTTTCCCTTTGGTACCTGTTAGTCCATTCTTGAGTTCTGTGATTCTGTTTCTGTTTTGTTCCTTCAGTTTTTCCTTTGTTCTTATATTCTACAGATGAGTGAAATCATTTGGTATTTCTCTTTCTCTGCTTGGCTTGTTTCACTGAGCATAATACCCTCCAGCTCCATCCATGTTGCTGCAAATGGTTGGATTTGCCCTTTTCTTATGGCTGAGTAGTATTCCATTGTGTATATGTACCACATCTTCTTTATCCATTCATCTATCGATGGAAATTTAGGTTGCTTCCAATTCTTGGCTATTGTAGATAGTGCTGCGATAAACATAGGGGTACATTGGTCTTTCTCATACTTGATTGCTGCATTCTTAGGGTAAATTCCTAGGAGTGCAATTCCTGGGTCAAATGGTATGTCTGTTTTGAGCATTTTGATGTACCTCCATACTGCTTTCCACAATGGTTGAACAAGTTTACATTCCCACCAGCAGTGTAGGAGGGTTCCCCTTTCTCCACAGCCTCGCCAACATTTGTTGTTGTTTGTCTTTTGGATGGCAGCCATCCTTACTGGACACACACACATTTCTTTAGTCGTTTTTGAGGCGGCCCCATTACTGTCTGTACATACATGTATACATACTGCCTACACAACTATCCTAACCACATGTACAGTAGCTGATTTGAAATATGTCGGTTTCTAGAGCCCCTCCTCTACCCATCATACCATTCAGTTCTCTAGTAGTCCTAGAAAAGGGTGAGGAGGAGGAGTACCCGTTCAATTATAATTCTAAAAAAATATGACATTAAAATTCAAGATATGCCCTCCTGCATTGTCAGGGGGGAAAGAATAAGTTATTAATACATAAAAAAGCTTACTTTAATATCAAACTTTGACAGAACAGCCAGTTCTGTATATTCTTTGTTCAAAATGACCACCAAGATAGAAAATTATCACCTTGTTTCTTTCCTCCAGCTTGAGAAATAATTGATATACATCACTGGATAAGTTTACGGCATACAGTATGATGGTTTGATTTACATACATTGTGATCTGATTACCACAGTAGGTCTGGCTAGCATCTATCTTCTTATATAGAAACAATAAAAAGGGAGAATGAAAGAAAAGGAGGGAAAAAAATCTCTTTATGATGAGAACTGATAGAATTTGTTCTCTTAACAGCTTTCCTATAGATCAGAGAGCAGTGTTAGCTATAGTCATCATGTTGTGCATTATATCCTGTACTTCTTTATCTTATAACTGGAAGTTTATACCTTTCGACCACTTTTTCTCCTAGTTGCTCCTACCTCCACCCTCTCCCTCTGGTACCCACAAGACTGCTCTCTTTCTGTTAGTGTGGAACACCCTGTTTCTTGAATCAGATTAATGGTCCTGGACCTATTAATTGTGAGCTGTGTAGCCTTAGGAAACTTAAGAAATAACAGACAGACAAGATAGGCATGAAAGCTTTTTGTAAATGGTACAACCTTATTCAAATTTAAAATATGTCTTATCATGATTGCTTACCAGATTGTCACCTTTTGTCTTGGTTTTATTGGTTTGGTGCTGCTGATGGGTGTGTTACAGGATCAGTACTAAAATGTAAATTATTTGAGACTAAAGGGTTTTTAAGTGTTATAGAAAATCAGAGCTGGAAAGGACAATAACAATTCTAGAGTTTGGAGGCTTAATTTTATAGAAGCTGAAACTAAAGCACAGTGAGATGAAGTGTTTTTCCAAAGGTCACCGAGCTACTTAATGATTGCTGGACAAAGTTTTTCTCCAATATAAATTATCTTTGATTTCTGCTTAAAAGAGAACTCCATTCTTAGCTTGTCAAAGTAATTCTAATGAACCAACTAATGAAAATCTAAGAGAACACAGTAACCATATCTCTATTCTTGGACCTCACCTTTTGGAACTGGAAATTTAGCCATTAAATAGGTCTAAATTCAGCTTCATTGCCATTGTTTGTAGTCTCACTTTGTCTCTAGGGAACTGAGACTGGGTATGGCATCCCAGGCAGCTGAAATCAGGCAGGTTGAATAATTTGCTTTCTACAAAATGACTGGTTTCTAGTTTCCAGTAGGAATAGGTTCATTCTTTTATTTAAGAACATTTGGAAGCCAATTATTTGAGACTCTGTATTATGTGATATTATACCTTTGTATAAAAATAAGATATGGAAAATTACCTAGATTCCAAAACCAATGAAAAATAGAATGTTGGTTTAAAGGTGGCTGAGTTCAGTAACCATGTGTCTGCACTTCTGGTTAAAGCTAAGATAAAGATGTGGGAACCTTGTTTTGAGCCCTAATTACTTAGTTTTGTCTCAGCTCATCTTTCCTATAATTTATGAGGACAAAAGTGACATCAACTTTTCCTATAACATCAAATTGTGTCAATGGAAGTGTCCCTTTCCCCAGATTAATTAGGAAAACTCTTCAGGGAAACAAAAAATAGTTCTGCAGAAATTAGTTTAAAATACTCAACTGAAAATGAAATGACTAGTATAATCCTAGTACCCTTGAGTACTAATGAACATTTTCTTCAGACTTGGTAATGTTTTTAAGTGATTTTGTTTCCAGTCACAACACAGCACAAAATACTGTAGATCTGAGTGAGAAAAAGAAGCCTCTTGAAAGTTTGTGACTTAAGCATGACTGTCCTTATCATACCCCTCAGAAAGATAAGTTTTGAGGCTAAATAATAGCTCTTTGAAAAGAACTGGGACATTTTTAAAAATAAAATACCACAGGAAAAAGTCACTAGATATATTCTGGCCTCTTCGATGGGTAAACAAGAGTTCATTAAATTTCTCAGACCCACTCTTCCCAGTGCTGGAAGGACAGACTTTTACATTAACATCTAACAGAGGGCTTATGTGATTATCTGAGAAATTCAGGAAGAAATTCAATTCCCTTCTCCCCAAAAGCCCAATAATGTAAACAGAAAGAAAAACCCAAAATTTAAAACCCAGCGAAAATGCAATCTATGACTATTTTGTTGATTTTTATTGGCACTTTCCTCCTATTGTAGTGGGAGACAAATAGCTTTCTCATTTATAGGATCTTAGGTAATTTTATTCACTTCCTAATGCTTGTACCATGTCAATGACTAATGCAAAATCTCAAGGCTTTTATTTTGTTTTGCTTTGTTTTGTTTGTTCAGGGATATGAGGGATATGGTTTTTAATTTTAATATTCTGAGATCACAAATTCTCAGCGATCTAGACTCCCAAGTGTTCTCAAACACAATGCTTTAAAGATCCAAAATTAACTCAAATTAATATAACAAATAATGAAAATGCACATTCCAATGAGAGGATTATAAGAAAAACTGTGAAGGTAAATGATAAGATAGAATTACTCCAAAACAATTTACCAAGGGCAATGAAGATCCACTGTATAAATTCCAGATCGTTTAGCAAGGCAGGTTTCTGTCTGAGGTCTAGAGAATGAGATGGAGGTAATTGATTTGAAAACCTTTGCTTTCTAGTCCCTTTTTCTGTCTCTATATAGTTATCACTAAGAATAAGATAATAATATATAAATGCTATGGGGGATGTTTTGTTGATTATATTTCTTTAGGCATTATTTCTTTCCAGACTAACATTTCCTAGGGTTTCCATTTCTCTCTCATTCTCTGTCTTTCATAAGGAATCAAAATGAAAGGGGGATGACATGGTACTTTGGTCTTTCTCATTTTCTGAGGAATTATTTGTGTCTGTAAATGGCCCCATTTTTAAAGCCACACGAACAATTCCATTGACTTACCATACACTCAGCACACTTCTTATTTAAGTTAACCAAAAGGCCTGGAATTCTACTGCCTTGTCTCAGGTGCTAGTCCACAAGACTCTGGGACCAATCCATATGCGTCCGAAAAGGTCAAGGGTTCTGGAACAGTGTTCCTGTAGTGATACTCAGCCTCACCTGTACCTAGTGCTGCCTGGCCTTCTGTACAAGAAAAATGCAAATTGAAGTAATAAAGAAATATTTACAACCTGGTTTGCTGGTCACTAATGTGCACAAAAATGACTCAAGTCCTCTTAGCTGAAAACACTAATTTCAAAAGAGAGAAGAATGGAAAAGTCACAGAACCCACATCTGTTCTATGAACAAAGAAATTATTTCATTATCCTTCATCATCATTCCTTCTTGAGATCATTAAATAAGATCTAAATGAAAGAATGGAAAGTTATGTTTGGAGCACATGCGGATGTTGCTTTCAGCAAACACAAACACTTGCAAAGCCAGTCTCATTCTGGTCAGATGTTCATGAAATGTGTGATTTATCTACTTGAGTTTTTAACACACAGATTAATTTAGATCCCTTTATTCCTCTCTATGTAATTAGTTTATTGGAGCCTGTTCTTGACCCACTATGAAGCTAAACATATGGGAGAAAAAAAATTAGTTAAGACCCTGCCTTCAAAGAGTTTATTGGTAAAGGTAACACTAGAAAAATAACTGGAACTTTAATTTATTGATCACCTCTTCTATTCCAGGCAGGACTTTGCACACAAAAGCTTGTTTAATTCTTATAGCAACTCTATGATGTACCTATTATTATCCCCATTTATATATATGAAACAGACCCAGCAGGTTAAAGAACGTGCCTCAAACCAGGTTTTGTACGACAAATCTTGTGCTTTTTTTTTTTTTTTAACAATTTCAAGCCTCTTTCCTTAATTTACACTCCATCAGGAAAGATGAAATAAGACATATGGACAAGCCAATAATTACAGATTGGTTCCATTAATGTTAATATCTGAATCTCCCTGGTTCTGAGCCCTGTGTGTTTGACTGCAAGTCTTTTACATCTCCAGGAATCCACCAGGGGCATCGCTGGCATTTGTTAGCAAACCTGCCGTCTGATTGCTAAATAGCTGAGAGAAAAATCTAGTGTCCCATCCCCCTACAGTTCCACAGCTCAGGGCCTAGAATCCTTTTCCAGTCATCTCAGCCACTGATCTCTGGGTGCTGGGAAGCTGGGAATCTGTCTTGCCTCATATTGGTAAAACTGCAACATTGCACTTCTGGCTAATGATATTCATACTCAGGTATTTGGGGGGAGTATACTTACATGTGCAGCTCACTCCAAAATGCATCAAAAATTAAGATGTATTAGTGGATGAATAGATGGGGAGATATGTGATAAAGCAAATATAGAAAAATATTAGCAGACTTGAGGCAGTGAACATATGGATGTTTAATATAAAATTCCTTCAACTTTTCTTTATACTTGAAAAAATGTCAAATAAAATATGGAGGAAAAATGCTGTATTTCCCCTATGGTTCAAAGCTAGAGATACTTGATAGTCAAGATTGTAATGATAGAAAGGACACCACTAGTTTTCAATTTGTAGTATTTTTGTTTTAGGACAGAGTAATGCTCACAGTGAAATTGCTTTACCTGAAAAGTATGAGTAAAGCAGTTTTTTTATTTCACAGATGCAGCCCTTCTCACCCAGGGCACACACTTGCCACCACAGTTGGGGAGAGTTCTGGTAATCTGGTGCCACTCTACCATGAGTTCGTGCTCCTCTTGGATTCTTAATGCCTGTTCATGAATTTTTCTCATTGTGTCAGATATTTGAGGGCAATTTTTATCATGGCATTTTGTTGTCCCTTTCTGTAATCTGCCTTCCACTGTGGCCACTGCAGTCTGTCAGATGTTTGAATGCGTCTGAATATGTTACATCAGGGTTCACTTAAGTCTCCTGGAAGGCACAGACACCTTGTCAATCAGTGGAGGTAGGTGATTAAACAGGGAGGGATGTGGCTAACATGTACTTTTTGAAGAATCTGAATCCTACATCTTTCTCAGATAAAATAATCTGTCACAACAATAGAACAATAGGAAAATGACCAGAACAGGCAATCAGCAAAATATAATACTCAAATTGATAACAAACAAATGGAAAGGTGTTCAATTTCATTAGGTCCTGGAGACAAGAAAAGTAAAACCACAATGTGAAGCTATGGTATGCCCACAATAACATTCTTTATTTTTTATTCTTTATTTTTTATTAAGGTATTGATACACACTCTTATGAAGGTTTCACATGAAAAAACAATGTGGTTACTACATTTACCCATATTGTCAAGTCCCCACCCATACCCCATTGCAGTCACTGTCCATCAGTGTAGTAAGATGCCACAGATTCACTGTTTGCCTTCTCTGTGCTACACTGTTTTCCCCGTGACCCCTCACACCATGAGTACTAAACATAATACCCCTCAGTTCCCATCTCCCTCCATCCTGACCCACACTCTCACAGCCCTAAACTTTGGTAAGCACTAGTCCCTTCTTGGAGTCTGTAAGTCTGCTGCTATTTTGTTCCTTCAGTTTTGCTTCGTTGTTATGCTCCACAAATGAGGGAAATCATTTGGCACTTGTCTTTCTCTGCCTGCTTATTTCACTGAGCATAATATCCTCCAGCTCCATCCATGTTGTTGCAAATAGTAGGATTTGTTTCTTTCTTATGACTGAATAGTATTCCAGTGTGTATATGTACCACCTCTTCTTTATCCATTAGTCTACTGATGGACACTTTGGTTGCTTCCATATATTGGATGTTGTAAATAGTGCTGCAATAAACATAAGGGTACATATGTCTTTTTGAATTTGAGAACTTGTATTCTTTGGGTAAATTCCAAGGAGTGGGATTCCCAGGTCAAATGGTATTTCTATTTTTAGTTTTTTGAGGAACCTCCATACTGCTTTCCACAATGGTTGAACTAGCTTACATTCCCACCAGCAGTGTAGGAGGCTTCCCCTTTCCCTGCATCCTCATAAGCATTTGTTGTTCAGTCTTTTCGATGCTGGCCATCTTACTGGTGTGAGGTGATATCTCATTGTGGTTTTAATTAGCATTTCCCTGATGATTAGTGATGTGAAGCATCTCTTCATGTATCTGCTGGCCATCTGAATTTCTTTTTTGGAGAAGTTTCTGTTCATATCTTCTGCCCATTTTTTAATCGGGTTATTTGCTTTTTCACTGTTGAGGCATGTGAGTTCTTTATATATTTAGGATGTTAACCCCTTGTTGGTTATGTCATTTACAAATATATTCTCCCATACCATAGGATGCTTTTTTGTTCTACTGATGGTGCCCTTTGCCATACAGAAGTTTAGTTTGATGTAGTCCCATGTGTTCATCTTTGCTTTTGTTTCCCTTGCTCGAGGAGATGTGTTCAGGAAGAAGTTGCTCATGTTAATATTTTTGCCTATGTTGTCTTCTGAATTTTATGGTTTCATGACTTACATTCAGATCTTTGATCCATTTTGAGTTTGCTTTTGTGTATGGAGTTAAACAATAATCCAGTTTCATTCGCTTGCATGTAGCTGTCTAGTTTTGCCAACACCAGTTGTTGACGAGGCTGTCATTTCCCCATTGTATGTCCATGGCTCCTTTATCATATATTAATTGACCATATATGGTTGGGTTTATATCAGGGCTCTCTATTCTGTTCCATTGGTCTATAGGTCTTTTCTTGTGCCAGTACCAAATCGTCTTGATTACTGTGGCTTTGTAGTAGAGTTTGAAGTCAGGGAGTGTAATCCTCCCAGCTTTATTCTTCCTTCTCAGGATTGCACTTAGCTATTCAGGGTCTTTTGTGGTTCCATATGAATTTTAGAATGATTTGCTCTAGTTTGTTGAAGAATGCTTTTGGTATTTTGATAGGAATTACATTGAATCTGTAAATTGCTTTAGGCAGGATGGCCATTTTGACAATATTAATTGTTCCTATCCATGAGCACAGGATGTGTTTCCATTTATTGGTATTTTCTTTAATTTCTCTCATGAGTGTCTTGTAATTTTTAGAGTATAGGTCTTTCACTTCCTTGGTTATGTTTATTCCTAGGTATTTTATTCTTTTTGATGCAATTGTGAATGGCATTGTTTTCCTGATTTCTCTTTTGGCTAGTTCATCGTTAGTGTATAGGAATGCAACAGATTTCTATGTATTAATTTTGTATCCTGCAACTTTTCTGACTTCAGATATTAGATCTAGTAGTTTTGGAGTGGATTCTTTAAGGTGTTTTATGTACAATATTATGTCATCTGCAAACAGTGACAATTTAACTTCTTCCTTGCCAATCTGGATGCCTTTTATTTGTGTTGTCTAATTGCTGTGGCTAGGACCTTCAGAACTATGTTGAATAAAAGCAGGGAGATTGGGCATCCTTGTCTTGTTCCTGATTTTAAAGGAAAATATTTCAGCTTCTTGCTGTTAAGTATGATGTTGGCTGTAGGTTTGTCATACGTGGCCTTTATTATGTTGAGGTACTTACCCTCTATAACCATTTTGTTTAGAGTTTTTATCATGAATGGATGTTGAATTTTGTCAAATGCTTTTTCAGCATCTATGAAGATGATCTTGTGGTTTTTGTCTTTCTTTTTGTTGATATGGTTGATGATGTTGATGGATTTTCGAATGTTGTACCATCCTTGCATCCCCAGAATAAACCCACTTGATCATAATGGATGATCTTTTTGATGTATTTTTGTATTTGGTTTGCTAATATTTTGTTGAGTTTTTTTTCATCTATGTTCCTCAGGGATACTGGTCTGTGATTTTCTTTTTTTTGTGGTGTCTTTGCCTGGTTTTGGTATTAGAGTGATGCTGGCCTCATAGAATGAGTTTGGGAGTATTCCCTCTACTTCTACTTTTTGGATAATTTTAAGGAGGATGAGTATTAGGTCTTCACTAAATATTTGATAAAATTCAACATGAAGCCATCTGCTCCAGGCATTTTGTTCTTAGGTAGTTTTTTGATTACCAGTTAAATTTCTTTGCTGGTAATTGGTCTGTTCAGATTTTCTGTTTCTTTCAGGGTCAACCTTGGAAGGTTGTATTTTTATAGAAAGTTGCCCATTTCTTCTAGGTTATCCAGTTTGTTAGCATATAATTTTTCATAGTATTCTCTAATAATTGTTTGTATTTCTATGGTGTCTGTGGTGATTTTTCCTTTCTCATTTCTGATTCTGTTTATGTGGGTAGAATCTCTTTTTTCTTGATAAGTCTCGCTAAGGGTTTATCTATTTTGTGTATTTTCTTGAAGAACAAGCTCTTGCTTTCATTGATTCTTTCTATTTCTCGATTTTATTTATTTCTACTGTAATCTTTATTATGTCCATTCTTCTACTGACTTTGGGCTTCATTTGTTCTTCTTTTTCTAGTTTTGTTAATTGTGAGTTTAGACTGTTCTTATGGGATTGTTCTTCTTTCCTGAGGTAGGCCTGTATTGCAATATGTTTTCCTATTAGCATGGTCTTGCTGCATCCCACAGATTTTGTGGTGTTGAATTATTGTTGTCATTTGTCACCATATATTGCTTTATTTCTGTTTTAATTTGTTCATTGATCCACTGGTTATTTAGGAGCATGTTGTGAAGCCTCCATGTTTTTGTGGGATTTATCATTTACTTTGCTTAATTTATTTCTAGTTTCATAATTTGTGTTCTGAGAAACTGGTTGGTACAATTTCAGTCTTTTTGAATTTACCAAGGCTCTTTTTGTGGCCTAGTATATGATCTATTCTTGAAAATGTTCCATGTGCACTTGAAAAGAATGTGTATTCTGCTGCGTTTGGGTAGAAAGTTCTGTAGATGTCTTTTAGGTCCTTTTGTTCTAATATGTTGTTCAGTGCCTCTGTCTCCTTACTTATTTTCTGTCTGGTTGATCTGTCCTTCAGAGTGAGTGGAGTGTTGAAGTCTCCTAGACTGAATGCATTGCATTTTATTTCCCCTTTTAATTCTGTTAGTATTTGTTTCACATGTGTATGTGCTCCTGTGTCGGGTGCATAGATATTTATAATGGTTTTATCTTCTTGTTGGATTGACCCCTTTACCATTATGTAATGATCTTCTTTGTCTCTTGTGACTTTCTTTGTTTTGAAGTCTATTTTGTCTGGTACAAGTACTGCAACTCCTCCTTTTTTCTATTAGTTGCATGAAATATCTTTTTCCATCCCTTCACTTTTAGTCTGTGTATGTCTTTGGGTTTTAAGTGAGTCTCTTTTAGGCAGCATATAGATGGGTCTTGTTTTTTTATCCATTCAGTGACTCTATGTCTTTTCATTGGTGCTTTCAGACCATTTACATTTAGGGTGATTATCGATAAGTATGTACTTATTGCCACTGACGTTAACTTGAGCTAAGAGTCTAACTTAACTCCCTTAGTATGCTATTACAAACACAATCTAAAGGTTCTTTTTTTCTGCTCCTTTTTCTTCTTTCTCCATTCTTTATATATTAGGTATCATATTCTGTACCTTTGTCTATCTCTTGTTTGATTTTGGGGGTAGTTGATTTAATTTTGCATTTGCTTAGTAATTAACTGTTTTATACTCTTTCCTGTGGTTTTATTACCTCTGGTGACAGATATTAAACCTTAGGAACACTTCCGTCTATAGCAGTCCGTCTAAAATAAACTGTAGAGATGGTTTGTGGGAGGTAAATTCTCTCAGCTTTTGCTTGTCTGGGAATTGTTTAATCCTTCCTTCAAATTTAAATGATAATCTTGCCAGATAAAGTATTCTTGGTTCGAGGCCCTTCTGTTTTATTGCATTAAATATATCATGCCATTCTCTTCTTTCCTGCAAGGTTCTTTCTGAAAAGTCTGATGATAGCCTAATGGGTTTTCCTTTGTATGTGATCTTTTTTCTCTCTCTGGCTGCTTTTAACACTCTGTGCTTGTCCTTAATATTTGCCATTTTAATTACTATATGTCATGGTGTTGTTTTCCCTGGGTCCCTTGTGTTGGGAGATCTGTGCATTTCCATGGCCTGAGAGACCATCTCCTTCCCCAGATTGGAGAATTTTTCAGCAATTACCTCCTCAAAGACACTTTCTATCCCTTTTTCTCTCTTTTCTCTTCTTCTCATACCCCTATAATGTGAATATTGTTCCATTTGGATTGGTCACACAGTTCTCTCAATATTCTTTCATTCTTAGAGATCCTTTTTCTTCTCTGTGCCTCAGCTTCTTTGTGTTCCTCTTCTCTAGTTTCTATTTCATTTATTGTCTCCTCCACTGTATCTAATCTGCTTTTAGAAACTTCCATTGTATGTTTCATTTCTGACACTGTGTCCATTATTATTGGATCTCCAACTGGAATTCATTCCTGGGTTCTGGAATATTTTTCTGTACCTACATGAGCATGTTAATCATTTTTTTATATCTCTTTCAGGATGATTCATTAGGTCAATTTCATTTGAATCTTTCTCTGGTGTCTTCATAATTTTTCTCTGAACCAGGTTCCTTTGACATTTCTTATTTGTATGTGGCAGCCTCTAGTACCCAGAAGCTCTACTCCCTGGAGCTTCTCAGCCCCTGGAGCAATGTTGTGGGTCACAGGGGAACAGTGTTGGTGTCTGGGGGAAGGAAAGAGCTGTTTCCTCCTTCCTGGCTGCTATGCCTGTTTCCACTGCTATAACCAGTGGGCTGAGCACACAGGGATAAGCCTCTATGCTTTGCATTTGTAGTTGCTGTAGGTGGGGCTTTCCTCTGGCTGGCCTAATGCCAGGGTAGTGTTTGCCAGTTTGCAAGCAAGGTGGGGCTGGCCAGGAGGAGGGTGCAGCAGGCTGCCTATCATGGAGGGGGCCTTGGAGCTGCATAGCCAGCCAGGGAGCTGGAGCACCTGAAGATCAAGAAAGTTCCCATTGTGCTGGGCAGCGTGCACCTGGACAATTTTGTCTACCTGTTCTTTCTCCTGAGCAGTAAGCTCTGTGCAAACCTTGCCCCTTTAGCAGCCCTCTTGCTACTAGGAAGTCTCTCAGACTGCCCGCCTTTATTTTGTCCCAGAACAGTTGGATATGGATCCCTGTTTTCCAGAAGGGGCTGGAATCTCAGTCTCTCCAGGTATTCTGCCTGTCTTAGCTTTCCAACCCCCATAATCATGAGAGCACCATAAAATATAGGTTTGTGCTCCCAGAGCAGATCTCCAGAGCTAGGTGCTCAGCAGTCCCAGGCCTCCACTCCCTCCTGGTTCTGTTTCTCTTCCTCCCACCATTGAGCTGGGGTGGGAGAAGGGCTTGGGTCCAGTTGGACCACAGCTCTGGTACATTACCCTGTTTCAAGATGTTTATTCTTTTCTCTAGGTGTATGCGGTCTGGCGCAGCCCTCTTTCCTGTTGCTCTTTCAGGATTAGATGTATTAATTATATTTTTGTATTATATGTAGTTTTAGGAGGAAGCCTGTCTCACCTCTCACACCACCATCTTCAATCCAATTCCCACAATAACATTCAAAATGAAAAAATAGAATACAAAATCCTGGCAAGGATGTAGAACAAGTGAAACTCTCATAAACTGCTAGTGGGAGTGTAAATTGACACAACTAATTTGGAAAATTGTTTGGCCTGTTTGGCATGCAAAACCTGATTTGGACAAGTTATTTAATGTGCTGAGTCTCTGTGTGTTATATATTAATGGAAATAATAGGTGTATCATAGAGTTCCAGGTTATGCGTAAAAAGCCAGAAATAGGTAGGAGGTAATGCAGAGATGGGAGCTAGGAGTAAAAACTTACTTAACAAGATATTATTATATGGTGACTCATGCCAATTTTATACTTTTTGAGAAATGTTAGCATTTCTGAGAAAAATTATTCTTGTTTATTACTCAAATTGTCTTAATAGTCATTTTGGAAGGAAATAACCAATTGTAAGGCACTCAATAAATGCCAAGGGTTCAGAATTTTTCATTTTTATGTGTAAAGTTGTTAAAGCTTCTTTCCAGATAGAAAACTAAGACATAATCCCATAAAAAAAAGGATAATTTTGCAGACTATATTCTTCACAGTGAGTATAAAGGTCAGTTCCAGAGAAAAATATCATTTTCTACAGAAGATTCAGTGAAAAATACAAAGCAACATATTAGGTTTATATCAATAAATCTCCTTCAGGTTATTTTGCTTTATTTATTAGTTTTTCTAACAACGAAGAAATAATATACAGACACACAATTAAATCCCCCATCACATTATCTGCTGGTCCAGCTTCTTCCTCAGAGATAACAACTGTAAAAGATTTTGTGTATATTCTTCTGGTCATTTGACTGTGTGGTTGCCTTATTGTACACATAAGTGTCCCATTTGCTTAGTTATAACTATAGACATATTGACTTTTTTTTGTATATGTGTTTTCTTTAAAAATAAAAAAGAAATGGTATCAAATCTCGTGTATTTTTCTCAACTTAATTTGTTAACTGGATCATATATCTTGGAGATCTCTCTATGTGAATCTATGTAGAACTACTCAACAGTTCTAAAAACAGTTTTTAACAGTTTTTTTTTTAGTATTCTATAATATAGAAATACAATATCTTGTTTTAACTATGATTCTCTTTGGACATCACTTAGGTTGTCCTTATATTGCCTTGTTCCTACCAGTGTTGTAGTAGTCCCATGTAACAGACCTTACGTAACCCTTCTTGGGTGCTTGGGCAGAAGATTCTCTGGGTAGGTATCGAAGCATGAGATGGCTTGGTCATTGCACATTGCTAATCTAATAGCTAATGCCATAATGCTCTTCAAGAGGAATGAATGCTTTTCACTCTTACTAGCAATGTAAATGAAAGTTCCAGTTTCCCCCTAGACTTACCAACATTGAATACCCATTGTTTTAACATTTGTCAGTCCAATGGTGAAAAGTAATATCTCAATGTTGCTCAAATATGCATTTCTAAATACTTTGGAGGCTGAGCATTGCCCACATCATTGCTTTGGACTCTCTGTCCCTTTGAGCAGGCTCTTGATGGTAGCCAAAGCCTAGAAGAGCTCCTGAGTCAGCAATTCCAAGCCTAAGAACATGTCTCTACATCAGGAGAATAGGCTCTAATTTTTTTCTAGTCCTGGGTTTTCTTTTATGAAGCTGTGGAGCAGGCCATTTGGTCTCAAGCTTCAGAATTACCTGGGGATCCTGTTAAAATGCAAATCCTGATTCAGCAGATCTTGGGTAAAGCCTGTGAGTCTACATTTCTAACCAGCTACTGTTGGTCCTGGAGCTGCTAGTCCATGTAACAAGGAATTATATGATCTGTACTTATAGGCCATTTAATTTATTTATAGTGAATGACCAAGTCATCTGGAGATATTGCAGATCAAGTGGCACCTAGGGCATTCCCCAAAGTGCAGGCTCAGTATACCTTCATTTATTTTGCTGAACTCAAAACACCTCCCCTCTGATACCTCACCCTTTGCATTAGATCTTTAGTCACTGTTTATTTATCTCACTGTGATATTATAATGGCAATCATTGTAACAAGGAGTAGGAAATGAGTATTTAATCTTTGTGAATACTTTGCTTCACATGGTTGTTATAACACTGACTACTTTTTCAGTCTGAGTACTGAAGCAATTTTGTACTGAAACCACTCTTCTTTATTTTCCTGAATAAAGAATTTCCATGAAGTATGTAAGATCCTATAGTACTTATGTGCACAGGATTGACTCCTTATTCTTATTCTATATCTATCTATCTATCTACTATCTATATCTTCTATCATTTATATTTCACTTATTTATTATATTCCTTATTCTAACACATCATTCTCATGTATTGCATAAATTTTCTTCCTTTTCATCAGGTCGTTTAAATTTTATTTAATCTTTATATTTAATAGCATTTAATATTCCAAGATAGGTGGTGGTCAGTCTTACTGATGATGGAGATGGAATCACTTTCCTGCTAGCAAACAGCAAACACAGCATCTGGAAGAGGTTGTGATTGTATCCAGGGCTCAGGTTCTTCTCATCACATCATGTCAGGCAATTTAACTATATCCCCCTCTCTCTCTCTCACACACACCCATTCAATAATTTATGACTATTTTTAACAATACCATCTTCATGTATTGTTTTCTTGACTACTCCAGTAATACTGGCCCACTGTTTTAGTGAGCCCCCTCTTAACAATTTTCTAAACAGCTTATTGAAGAATAATTTAAATAAGCTAAAATTCCCTCATTTTGAGTGTACAATTTGATGGGTTTTTTTTTTACATGTTTATACCCATGTAACCAATTAAGAAACAGAATATTTTTATCATTCCAAATGTTTTCCTCATGTCCCCCTGAGGTCAGTCTCTCACTCCTAACTTCAAGTAACTACTGATCTGTTTTCTGTCACTATAAATTAATTGCCTTTTCCAGGATTTCATTTAAATGGAATTGCATAGAATGTTGTGTTTTATGCTTTGTTTCTAAGCATAATTTTTTTGATATTCATCCCTGTTAGTAGATCACTCTCTTTTTATGGCAGAATAATATTCCATTTCATGGATATACCATCTTCATTTATCCATTCAGTCTGCTGTTCCATAATTAAAGCTACTATAAGCATTCTTCTGCCAGTATTTTTGTGAATCTTTTATTTCATTTCCCTGGAGTAAATACCTTGGGGTAGAATTAGCTGGTCTATATAGTAGTACTTTACCAATTCACTTTAATAAATTCCCATACCTACTTTAATCTGAATTCTCCAATGTTTCATAGGACTGTGTATTATCTTTAATTTTTTATTTATTTATTTATTTTTTTGAAGAACATTATGTTTACTAGGCTCTCCCCTACCCCAAGTCCCCCCCACAAACCCCATTACAGTCACTGTCCATCAGCATAGTAAGATGTTGTAGAATCACTAATTGTCTTCTCTGTGTTGCAAAGCCCTCCCATTTCCTCCACCCCGCACATTATACATGCTAATCATAATATGCCCTTTCTTCTTCCCCACCCTCCCATTCTCCCCAGTCTCTTTTACATTGGTAACGGTTAGTCTATTCTTGGGTTCTGTGATTCTGCTGCTGTTTTCTTCCTTCAGTTTTTCTTTTGTTCTTATACTCCACAGATGAGTGAAATCATTTGGTATTTGTTTTTTTCCGCTTGGCTTATTTCACTGAGCATAATACCCTCTAGCTCCATCCATGTTGTTGCAAATGGTAGGATTTGCTTTCTTGTTATGGCTGAATAATATTCCATTGTATATATGTACCACATATTCTTTATCCATTCATCTACTGATGGACACTTAGGTTGCTTCCATTTCTTGGCTATTGTAAATAGTGCTGTGATAAACATAGGGGTGCATCTGTCTTTTTCAAACTGGAGTGCTGCATCTTTAGGGTAAATTCCTAGAAGTGGAATTCCTGGGTCAAATGGTAAATCTATTTTGAGCATTTTGAGGAACCTCCATATTGCTTTCCACAATGGTTTAACTAATTTACATTCCCACCAGCAGTGTAGGAGGGTTCCCCTTTCTCCACAACTTCGCCAACATTTGTTGTTGTTTGTCTTTTGGATAGTGGCCATCCTTACTGGTGTGAGGTGATTTCTCATTGTGGTTTTAATTTTCATTTCTCTGATAACTAGCGATGTGGAGCATCTTTTCATGTGTCTGTTGGCCATCTGAATTTCTTCTTTGGAGAACTGTCTGTTCAGATCCTCAGCCCATTTTTAAATTGGATTACTTACTTTGTGTTTGTTGAGGAGCATGAGCTCTTTATATATTTTGGATGTCAAGCCTTTATCGGATCTGTCATTTATGAAAATATGCTCCCTTACTGTAGGGTACCTTTTTGTTCTATTGATGGTGTCCTTTGCTGTACAGAAGATTTTCGGCTTGATATAGTCCCACTTGTTCATTTTTGCTTTTGTTTTCCTTGCCCAGGGAGATATGTTCATGAAGAAGTCACTAATGTTCAGATCCAAGAGATTTTTGCCTATGTTTTTTTCTAAGAGTTTTATGGTTTCATGACTTACATTCAGGTCTTTGATCCATTTCGAATTTACTTTTGTGTATGGGGTTAGGCAGTGATCCAGTTTCATTCTCTTACATGTAGCTGTCCAGTTTTGCCAGCACCATCTGTTGAAGAGACTTTCATTTCCGCATTGTATGTCCATGGCTCCTTTATCGAATATTAATTGACCGTATATGTTTGGGTTAATGTCTGGAGTCTCTAATCTGTTCCACTGGTCTGTGGCTCTGTTCTTGTGCCAGTACCAAATTGTCTTGATTACTGTGGCTTTGTAGTAGAGCTTGAAGTTGGGGAGTGAGATTCCCCCAACTTTATTCTTCTTTCTCAGGATTGCTTTGGCTATTCGGAGTCTTTGGTGTTTCCATATGAATTTTTGAACTATTTGTTCCAGTTCGTTGAAGAATGTTGTTGGTAATTTGATAGGGATTGCATCAAATCTGTATATTGCTTTGGGCAGGATGGCCATTTTGATGGTATTAATTCTTCCTAGCCAAGAGCATGGGATGAATTTCCATTTGTTAGTGTCCTCTTTAACTTCTCTTAAGAGTGTCTTATAGTTTTCAGGGCATAGGTCTTTCACTTCTTTAGTTAGGTTTATTCCTAGGTATTTTATTCTTTTTGATGCAATTGTGAATGGAATTGTTTTCCTGATTTCTCTTTCTATTGACTCATTGTTAGTGTATAGGAAAGCCACAGATTTCTGTGTGTTAATTTTGTATCCTGCAACTTTGCTGTATTCTGATATCAGTTCTAATAGTTTTGGAGTGGAGTCTTTAGGGTTTTTTATGTATATCATGTCATCTGCAAATAGTGACAGTTTAACTTCTTCTTTACCAATCTGGATTCCTTGTATTTCTTTGTTTTGTCTGATTGCTGTGGCAAGGACCTCCAGTACTATGTTAAATAACAGTGGGGAGAGTGGGCATCCCTGTCTTGTTCCCAATCTCAGAGGAAAAACTTTCAGCTTCTCGCTGTTAAGTATGATGTTGGCTGTGGGTTTATCATGTATGGCATTTATTATGTTGAGGTTCTTGCCCTCTATACCCATTTTGCTGAGAGATTTTATCATGAATGGATGTTGAATTTTGTCGAATGCTTTTTCAGCATCTATTCAGATGATCATGTGGTTTTTTTGTTTCTTTTTGTTGATGTGGTGGATGATGTTTATGGATTTTCAAATGTTGTACCATCCTTGCATCCCTGGGAAGAATCCCACTTGGTCATGGTGTATGATCCTTTTGATATATTTTTGAATTTGGTCTGCTAATATTTTATTGAGTATTTTTGCATCTACGCTCATCAGGGATATTGGTCTGTAATTTTTTTTTTTGGTGGGGTCTTTGCGTGGTTTTGGTATTAGGGTGATGTTGGCTTCATAGAATGAGTTTGGGAGTATTCCCTCCTCTTCTATTTTTTGGAAAACTAAGGAGAATGGGTATTATATCTTCTCTGTATGTCTGATAAAATTCCGAGGTAAATCCATCTAGCCCAGGGGATTTTTCTTGGGTAGTTTTTTGTTACCACTTCAATTTTTTTACTGGTAATTGGTTTGTTTAGATTTTGTGTTTTTTCCTTGGTCAGTCTTAGAAGGTTGTATTTTTCTAGGAACTTGTCCATTTCTTCTAGGTTTTCCAGCTTCTTAGCATATAGGTTTTCATAGTAGTCTCTAATAATTCTTTGTATTTCTGTTGGGTCCATCACGATGTTCCCTTTCTCATTTCTGATTCTGTTGATGTGTGTTGATGCTCTTTTTCTCTTAATAAATCTGGCTAGAGGCTTATCTATTTTGTTTATTTTTCTCAAAGAACCAGCTCTTGGTTTCATTGCTTTTTTCTATTGTTTTATTCTTCTCAATTTTGTTTATTTCTTCTCTGATCTTTATTATGTCCCTCCGTCTGCTGACTTTACACCTCATTTGTTCTTCTTTTTCCAATTTTGGTAACTGTGACGTTAGACTGTTCATTTGGGTTTGTTCTTCCTTCTTTAAATATGCCTGGATTGCTATATACTTTCCTCTTAAGACTGCTTTCATTGCATCCCACAGAAGTTGGGGTTTTGTGTTGTTGTTTTCATTTATTTCCATATATTGCTGGATCTCCATTTTAATTTGGTCACTGATCCATTGACTATTCAGAAGCGTGTTGATAAGCCTCCATGTGTTTGTGAGCCTTTTTGCTTTCTTGGTACAATTTATTTCTTGTTTTATACCTTTGTGGTCTGAAAAGTTGGTTGGTAGGATTTCAATCTTTTGGAATTTACTGAGGCTCTTTTTGTGGCCTAGTATGTGGTCTATTCTGGAGAATAATCCATGTGCACTTGAGAAGAATGTGTATCCTGTTGGTTTTGGGTGTAGAGTTCTGTAGATGTCTATTAGGTCCATCTGTTCTAGTGTGTTGTTCAGTGCCTCTGTGTCCTTACTTAGTTTCTGTCTGGTGGATCTCTCCTTTGGAGTGAATGGTGTGTTGAAGTCTCCTAAAATGAATGCATTGCATTCTATTTCCTCCTTTAGTTCTGTTAGTATTTGTTTCACATATGCTGGTGCTCCTGTGTTGGGTGCATATATATTTAGAATGGTTATATCCTCTTGTTGGACTGAGCCCTTTATCATTATGTAATGTCGTTCTTTATCTCTTGTTACATTCTTTGTTTTGAAGTCTATTTTGTCTAATACTAGTACTGCAACTCCTGCTTTTTTCTCCCTATTGTTTGCATGAAATACCTTTTTCCATCCTTTGACTTTTAGTCTGTGCATATCTTTGGGTTTGAGGTGAGTCTCTTGTAAGCAGCATATAGATGGGTCTTGTTTTTTTTATCCATTCAGTGACTCTATGTCTTTTGATTGGTGCATTCAGTCCATTTACATTTAGGGTGATTATCAATAGGTATGTACTTATTGCCATTTCAGGCTTTAGATTCGTTGTTACCAAAGGTTCCAGGTTAATTTCCTTACTATCTGAGAGTCTAACTTAACTCACTTAGTATGCTGTTACAAACACAATCTAAAGGTTCTTTTTTATTTCTCCTCCTTTTTCTTTCTCCTTCATTCTTTATATATTAGGTGTCAGATTCTATACTTTTTCTCTACCCTTGATTGGCTTTGGGAACAGTCTATTTAATTTTGCATTTGCCTCACAATCAGCTGCTCCACCCTCCCTACCATGATTTTACTACCTCTGGTGACAGCTCTCCAACCCTAGGAACACTTCCATCTATAGCAGTCCCTCCAAAATAGACTGCAGAGATGGTTTGTGGGAGGTAAACACTCTCAGCTTTTGCTTAGCTGGAAATTGTTTAATCCCTCCTTCAAATTTAAGTGATAATCTTGCCGGATAAAGTAATCTTGGTTCCAGGCCCTTCTGCTTCATGGCATTAAATACATCATGTCCTCCCTTCTGGCCTGTAAGGTTTCTGCTGAGAAGTCTGTTGTTAGCCTGATGGGCTTTCCTTTGTATGCGATCCTCTTTCTGCCTCTGTCTGCTTTTAACAGTCTGTCCTTATCTTTGATCTTTCCTGTTTTAATTACTATGTGTCTTGGTGTTGTCTTCCTTGGGTCCCTTGTGTTGGGGGATCTGTGGATCTCCATGGCCTGACAGACTATGTCCTTCCCCAGATTGGGGAAGTTTTCAGCAACTACCTCCTCAAAGACACTTTCTATCCCTTTTTCTGTCTCTTCTTCTTCTGGTATCCCTGTAATGCGAATATTGTTCCGCTTGGATTGGTCACACAGTTCTCTCAATATTCTTTCATTTTTAGAGATCCTTTTTTCTGTCTGTGCCTCAGCTTCTTTGTATTCCTCTTCTCTAGTTTCTATTTCATTTATTGTCTCCTCCACCTTATCCAACCTGCTTTTAATACCCTCCATTGTGTTCTTTAACAATTGGATCTCTGACCTGAATTCATTCCTGAGTTCTTGGATGTCTTTCTGTACCTCCATTAGGATGTTGATTATTTTTATTTTGAACTCCCTTTCAGGAAGAGTCACGAGGTCCATATCATTTAAACTTTTCTCAGGAGTTGTATTAACAATTTTACTCTGGACAAGGTTTCTTTGATGTTTCATGTTTGTATATGGCGCCCTCTAGTGTCCAGAAGCTCTATTCTGGAGCTGCTGAGCCCCTGAAGCAATGTCAGGGGTCGCAGGGGAGCAGTACTGGGGGTAGGAAAGAGCTTTTCCCGCCTCCTGGCTCCTGTGCCTGTCTCCACTGCCTGAGCCAGTGTGCCGGGCACACAGGTATAAGTTTTTGTCCCAGAGCAGCCAGATATGGATCCCTGCTTTCCACAAGCAGCCGGTATCCCAGTCTACCGAGGATCTCTTCCTGTGTTAACTTTCCAACCCGGTAGTCATGCGAGTCTCATGAAAGCACCGTGAAATGTAGGTTTGTGCTCCCAGGGCAGATCTCCGGAGCTAGGTATTCAGCAGTCCCAGGCCTTCCACTCACTCCCTGCTCATTTTCTCTTCCTCCCGCCTATGAGCCGGGGTTGGGGAGGGGCTCAGGTCCTGGGAGCCACAGCTCTGGTACATTACCCCGTTTGCTGAATCCTGCTCTTTTCTCCAGGTGTGTGCAGTCTGACACATCCTCTTTCCTGTTGCTCTCTCAGGATTAGTTGCACCAACTATATTTTCTAATTGTATCCAGCTTTAGGAGGAAGCCTCTGTCTCTCTTCTCATGCCGCCATCTTTTGCTGAATGGGGAACTGTTTATTATCTTATATACTCTGATTCCTTATTTAAGTCCTGCCTCCCTGCTAGTCTATTAACTCTCAGATAGTAGGAGTTACAAGTTATCATTTATTTATTTTTTGACTTGAAGCAAAATCTTAAGACAGGGCTCTGGAATATAATAAATACTTATCGGATTATTATAACATGTTTTATTAGTAATACTACACTAACACAGGACTTCAAATTGTATTCCTCTTTGAGATGGCTTCATAAAGTTAAGTTTCACTGGATGTGTTTCAGGTGGACATAAATAGCAATAGACTTCCTCTTTTCCTTCTGGATGGATGTGTGACCTAATGGCCCACCTGGATTATCCTGAGATTCTTAATGGAACCATGAGGAAATAGGTTATAAAGTTCCACTGGGTTGTTAAGTTAGAAGAAAGCAAGGCTAGGTTTTCTGTGATGTCTTTGCCACTGGTAAGATTCTACCTTAATATAAAGCCATCACAAACAATACTGTATTATATACTTGGAGATTACTAAAAGAGTGTCTTTTCAAAACTCTCATCATGTACACATAAAAATGGTAACTATGTGAGGTGATGGAGTTGTTAACTACCCTTATTGTGTTAACCATTTTGCAGCACAGACATATATCAAAGCATCACGTTGTATACCTTAAACTTATTCAGTATGTCAATTATATCTCAATAATGCTGGGGAAAAAAATAAAGCCATCACAGACAAAAGAGACAAATTTCTGATGAAATGTTGAAGAATGGATCAAAACATGTCATCAGGATCCAGCAGTACCTACTTCTAAACCTTTCATGGCTAATGGGAATTTGAAATGTGTTTTATAACTTGTTATAATAATTGTGCCTTAGTCACACCAGCTCCAAACTAGCCATCCACTCTATTAACAGTAAGACATAACCAAGATATTTTCCTTTGAATATATTGCCTTTGCCTCAATGTCAAGGACACAATCTTGCCAAATGTCTTTAGACTCCACCAGAAATTTTAAAAATTATATAAATTAATAAAACACTGGATTTACATCTTTGTATACCTAAGGTCATCCCTAAAAATGAATTTGAAGTGGCAACACCATGTTGAAAAATATCAGAAAGTAAGTTTTCTTACAAAGAACTGGAATTAAGACACGTGGGGAAAAAAGTGTTTCAGCATTATTGCTACAGTGACACATAATTACGGTTATCTTACATGAGAGTGCCATTACTGTTGAATAATGTTGTTACTCTATTATGCTTTTTGGCTTGAATTTGCCAAGTAATTGCCTCAATTATCTGTTTCACACTGGCAATGGAATCTTGGCCAGGACTTTTATTTCTTGATGGATCATAGCTTAGTGACCTCATAGTCAAAATGTAAGACTCCCATAATTAACTTTCATTGTTATTATGACTGAGACATCATTCTTTTGTCAGTCTGTGCTGAGTAATCCTATTGAAAATGAATGATTTTAAAGTTGAGTAACTGTTATTGGGTAGAGAGAGGCGTTCTCATTAAGAGCAGTAATAATTACATGTTTCCATAGTGACAGTAAATGGACAGAGGAGAATTTTTCTGGTGCATGTTACTTTCCAGGAAAATTACCATCACATCTGGTAATTGTCAATGTTGGGCATCTTCCCCAGGCCATAGTAAAACCTGTCAGGTTATCAATTAACATGCTCTGATTGGAGGACAGCTCAGTCCATTTTAGTTGCAGTAGTTATGGGGTAAATGAAAGTTTTTAACCAAAATTTCCAGAATTTCCCACCTGGTCTTAGTCCATTTACATACCAGTGGACGTTTACCATGGCAGAGCCTCTGGTCGACCTGGGCAAAGGTGGAGAGAAAATGGCCATTCTCTCCTCCTCTCCATTCCTGGTGCCTAATTGTTCTGGTGCCCATCAGTCACCAGGGGCATGTCTATGGAGTTCCTGCTGGAAGGGGTGGGCCGGGTGAGCAAGCATGCTTTGAGCCCGCAAGGGACAGAGTGAGTTTGCTAGCAGGGACTGGAGAGGAAGTACTTGGGAGCATGCCAGGGAATCCCAGCAAGAGACTGAGCTGTGAGAAATAAAATCCTTTAAGCCAACCTGCCCTTCCCCTTGTCCTTCTTTGGTTTCATCGGATTCATAGGGCACTTGCCCCAGGGTGGGAACACTTTGACTCCCAGAGCTACAGTAGCCATCTCAGGAACGTATCAGCAAACCTGTATAAAGGCAGAAAAATCAAAACTAGGTAATACAATGGGAGATTATGTTTTATCTCTTAACTCTATGGTATCTAGGGCCTCCATATAACCTCATTTAATTTTCATATTTGCAAAGTATTTATGGAACTACTTTCACATATATCTCATTTAAGTTTCAACAAAACCATGTAAGAAACTATTCACACGTGCAACAACATGCATGAATCTCAGAACCATTATGTTGAATAAAGGGAGACAGAGTCAAAGGGCATAAACAGAATGATTCCATCTCTATGAAGTTTGACAACAGGCAGCAATAATTTATGGTGATGAAAGTCACATGCATGTTCCCTTCCACATTATTTTTCAACTTACAGAAAACTCTGAGAAATTCATGACCTAGAGTCCATCTCAGCTCTGACACTTGCTAGCAAGCCATGAGACCTTATATAAATTTCATCTCCTTCTTCTCTGACATGAAGACCCCTCCAGCTCTAATTTCCTGAATATGTCTAGAAAACTCCTCTTCATCCATCCTTTCTAGGGAGTACAGTTGAAAGGGGGCCAAGGGAACTTTCTCAGTGATGGCATGTTCTATATTTTACTGAGTATGATGGTTACTATTAAAAAATAAAATTCAGCTGAGTAAAGTTGAAGATCAATTGGTTTTATTAATTGATGCATGAACCAGGCAGCATCCCATCTATCAAACAGAGAGATGCTCAGAGGGTTTGTACAAAATGGAAGGTTTTGTATAGGAATGAGAGTGGAGCACGAAAGTCACTAGCAAAAAAAAAGAAAGGACTGTTTCAGGCAGGTCACCCTCCCTTAGGAGGGAAAACAGGGGGTCTTATGCAGATTGCCTTATCCTCTTTTTGGGGATGGAGAGGGCCCATGTGAAGATTACCTCGTTGTTGCTGCCCAGAAAATTCCAGACCGACAGGTTAAGACTACATTTCTGTGGGTGGGTTGAAACTGCAATCAGGTCAGGTGAATTGGCTTATCACGTGTGACTCCATTTAGGGCTTGTGGTTTTCTTTTTGACGTTACGTTGGTATATATGCTAAAACTCATCCTGCTGTGCATTTAAAATCGGTACATTTTACTGTCTGTAAATGTGCAAAAGTCAGAAGAAAAACTGTATATCTTATGACCCATATACTACTTCATGAGACAACAGGGACGCAAGAAGTGGAGTTATGGTTTGCTCAGGTTCAGTGTGACAGTGGGGAAACCTACATTATCCAATGAAGACTGTAATTTTGTCTTTTAAAAAGTGGGAAGATTTTCACCATAACATTAATTATGAATAAAATGCCTTTGTATTTAGTTCATTAGAAGAAAACAAAAATGATAAAATATTTCCCACATTCTACTCTGTTTACATGCATATTTACATTTCACATATGAAACTGGGAATAAGGAAAAGCAGAGAGAGGCTGTTCAGCAGGAGATGTCATAATGAGGGCTCTCAATCCACAGTGTTCTGAGACCTGTGCTATATAGAGAATCCCAGTGGTATTTTTCTTTAGAGAGGTGATATATTTGACATAACAGCTTTCACAGTCTGTGAGGTAGATAAGCACTCTTTACACACATCACCTAGCTTCTTGTTAAAAACATAGATTCTGATTCAGTGGGTCTGAAGTGATCCCACCAATTTGCAATTTTAATAAATTCCTAGGTGATGATGGTATTGCTGGTCCTTGGACCACACTGTGAGTGGCAACGATGAGATTATTAGAGCTGAAATGGAATCTGCAGTTTCCCTAAGGTCTGAAACTCAAGCAGCAAGTTGAAACCAGAGTCCATGATTATAAGTCTCTATAGGTTTTCCCCCCTCATATTAGAAAAAAATGGAGAGTAGGTAAATAAATATAAACATGTGGGGCCAGGGAGAAAATTTATTGTAGCATTTATTCAAACTGGTTAGTTAGAATTATCTGAATGTGAGTCATTGGTTTCATCTTTATTGTGTTTCTATGCACAAAACTTTAGGTTCATGTCTTCCCAACTTCCAATCCAGAAGTTACCTTTCTCATCAAGAATACATTTGTAATCTTAGAAATTATAAGGCAAAACAGTGACCCACAAAAGTGTCTGATGATCACAACACACACACACACACACACAAGTTAGTTGTTGATGTACAACCATTCTCCAAGATGGTCTTCAATAATCTTTGCCTCCCTGTATTTCCGCTATTGTGTAATCCTCTTCCATATTATATGGGACTGACTGGGTAAACCAATAGGATGATGGTGTGTGGCTGCCAAAGACAGATAATAAAAGACATTCTCTTTTTTGCCTTGTTTGCTCTTGGACTGTTTACTCTGACAGGGGTCAGCCACCATGTTCTGATGATCCTCAGGCAACCCGTGTGGAAGTCACCTGGGAAGAACTGAAGCCTTCTGCCAACAGCCATGTGAGGCAGTGGGTTATCTTAGGAGTGGATCCTACAGGTCCAGGCTTTGGAAGCACTCAATAATTAATACAGTGTTTGAAAAGACGGAGAAGCTCTCTATCTAACAGAAATAGACTTTTGACATAGAATGGTAGGTAAGTACAAAAAAATGTGATCTAAATATAATCACGTCCTATTTGAATTAACCTTAAAATTCTTCCAATTTCACGATTACCAGACCCCAATTCCAAGTAAATAAATTTTATGGCAAAGGAAACAGACAAAATGTAAAAATAATAAATTGGAGCATTTATGTTGTATTATATTATATTACATTAATAAATAAAGCCAGTAAGGTCTGTTATCTATTATTAGGTTATGTTCTATGCCCAACCATGTCTTGATGCAGACTTAGGTTAAGATACTGGCAGTGGAAATAAAGAGGAATAGAGATAATTATTTTGAATAATTGATAGTACTTCATGATAAATTGATTTGGTACTTAAAGGAGAAGGAAAGACAGAAGACACGTTTAGGAATTTGTGTTTTTTAGATTGAAGAATAATGGCATCCATCATTAGACAAATAGAGTAGTTGGGAAGGTAAAACAGAATTTTGAAGATGGGGAAGAAAACAAAGGTATTCTATTTTGAGATATATTGCATTTCACTTAAAAAGAGACCCTGGAAAAATGCTTTCTTCTTGATTTTTTACTTTCCTTTATACTACACAACGGTGATATTCTTTTTCTTATTCTCAAACCCTATCCCTGAGAAATAGGTAAAGAATGCTGATTGTATTTAGTTCACTTATGAAAAAAACTTAGCAAGCATGAGTTTTAGCAATATTTCTAATATTATAGAGTTAGGGATTATCTAAAATCCAGCTTTCTCCCAAACCAAGCTATGGTTCTTTCCAGTTGCAGCCTGCAGTGATCATTGCAGTTTGCTGTCTTCTTCATGTTGGCTGTTGGCCCAGTCCCCTGAAGTCTTGAATTAGTCATTGTTTTGAAATGGCAAAGGATTTGGCTAGATGTTTTTGATAGGATTTTAACAGAATGCCTGTCCCTTGGTGGGTACTTGGTAGGGTTTAGCTTTCAGCTTTGAACAATTAGTACTCCAGTGCTGCAAAGTCACTGGGGACTTGTAAGGCCTTGGGAAATCTGTCATTACACCCGAACTCACAGGAGATTGATTTGTGAAACTGAGTGCCAAAGTGTTAATTGGCAAACAGGCATACATAATTCTAGTAACTGGAACATTCAAGTGTCCTTTACTACATTCCACCTCTGGAAGTCAGTTTTGTGATTAGAAGGTTACTTGGTGGGTATAAACTTCGAAGAGATTCTAGCTCTATAGAACAGATCAAATAGGCAGTGGTGAAATTTGCAGAATATTTCTGCTGTACTACAGAACATAATTTTTAGCAAATAAACTGTTTATGCCTTTAATATCCATTGTTTTTCCTTGTACAGGGCTATGCCAAACTGTGAGTTATACAGCAAATAGCTATTAAGGACCTACTGTGCACTGGTACTGTTCTAGGAGTTGAAGATACAGGAGAAAATAACAGCAAGCTTTTACCCTTAAGGAACTTACATTTTAATGAACAACTGATAACCTTGTTACTTTCTAATTCTCCTTTTTTAGTATTTACCTCTTCTGTGGATACCCACCTCTTCATTAACCACATCAATTCCCTTAAGGATTTTTAAAATCACAGTTTGTTTTTCATTAACTGTATGTTTGGAGTGTCTTCCTAATGAAATTTGAGGAAGATAAATCAATGTAATATACAACATATTTACAAATAACACTTTTGAGCTAAGTTACTTTGGTGGCTTTTTTGTTCTTTATTCCTCTATTTTATAATGATAAGCTTTTATTTTTCTTTTTAGTGTACAGACTCTTGTTCAGTTTTAACAAGAAAGGGACTTAATTGGAAAAAAATATGGTTAAGCTAATAGCTGAATTATAATTACTCTATCACATTAGGTATAAATAAACTTATAGTAGATGATTAACCAATCAGAGCAATTTTAATTTGGCAATAAATTTTAAGCAATTCAAAGACATTTGAGGCTAATAGGCTAATTATATGTTGCCTGGGGCAGGAAATATTTCCTTCAGCTGAGTTATTGATTTGTTGTCTTTTAACAGAAAATTATGCTGATCTAATTACAAGGAAGGGTTAAAAAGTTAATAACTTTAAACCTGAGGTTGTCCATAATGGAACAGAATGATTGATGATCTAAAAGAAGCAACCACCCACCCACGAGCCTTTAGCCAGAGGTTTGAAATACCATGTCAATAATGGGGGAGCTTAAAATGTTCCAACCAGTTTTTATTTCTATATAAAAGTGATAAAATTGCTAAATGGTATTACCATTGGACCCATAATGTAGCAATCTCTTATGATCGATCTCTAAATGTTGTTTGCTTCTGGTTTACTAATCTTTTAAAAACAAAATTCCTGTTATGCTAATATACTCATCAGTGTAGCACTATGTTACAGTCTTCTCCAAAAACCAATTTCTTTGAGTCAGTATGAGGGCCATGAAAGAGAATGTAATCAGTACAACATCAGGTATCCATGTGAATACCTCTCCCCAGTCATCCCAATGCAAGAATTATAAAAGGACTTGTGGGGGCTCAGAGTTGGGACCATGTAGCTTGGTATTATTAAGATTTTCATATAAAACCCTTGAGATGAAGAAAGCTATATAGCCTGGGTACCATTTGAGATATGAAGCCAGAACAAGTGGGTAAAGACTGTTAGTGTTACTATTCTTTACAATATTTTCTGGTCTAATTCCAGCCCCAACGGGTGCCACACTCACAATCAGACTTTTTTGCCCTGAGAAGAAAGAGCTGTGTTTATAGCTTGAGCTGGGGGAACTGTCAGGTGGGGTAGGAGCCCAGAGTTAGGAGAGCTTAGCAGCAGTGCCAGTGACTCCATTAAGAGCATCACAGCCAGGTGACATCACCAGCTTTTGGTGACCGTGGATGGTGGTGATAGCACAGGGCTGGGGACTTAGAAGACTATAGAGAGCAGCTTGATTAACCCCTGGGAATAGAGAGTAGAACTAAGTAAAGTTTGAAACTTAAACATTTTGTTTTGAGGAATAGTGCTATTTCTATTATGTTGTTTCTACTAAGAAAAAAATTCCCAACAATTCTCTCCCCCTTCACCAGGATAATCGCAGTTAGTCCCCAGGTATACATACTCTCTAAAGGGTTTCTTTCTTGCTCACTTGCTTACTTTATCCCTTCTATCCACACTGTCAGATTTTAAAAATTAAAGCTCCATCATGAACTTCTTTCCAGATCAGTTCTTATTCTTCCAAAATATAATTTTTTGTGACTGTTTAACATGTAGTGGTAAGATTTCAGTCTAATTGGTAATTAAAGTCATTGCCAACAGTGTTTTTATTGTAAACTAGTTCCTTGTTTTGTTTTTATTGTGGATGAAAATGATGCCTAAATACCCTCAACTCCTAAGTTCGGTCACCCTTAGTTCTGTGTTTCCCACTGTCTGATGCATAGGCCGAGAGTGACCTGGGGTCTCCATGCTTCTCTCCTTGCCTCCTCCAAGCCTATCCTCCACTTAGTTTAGGGAACTGTTCTCAGTGCTTTAGCCAGAACTGATGCTAGAGGCAGCTTCTGTATTTATGGGAACTAGAGGGGTTTGGGATAGGGGGTAGGTACAGCCTATCTGTTTTTCTTCAGTTCCTTGCTCTTCTGGGAGTGATGCATGGACTGGCAACATCGGTATCCCCTGGCAGCTGGTTAGAAACACTGGTCTTAGGCCCTGCCCCTGCTCTGCCATTAATTACCTTCTGATTATGCTTACACCAGTGGTGTTCAAACTTGCCTTCACATAGGAGTCACCAGGGGAGCTTCCAAAAATACTAATGTCGCATCCCATTCCTAGAGATTGTGATTTAAGTGGTCTGAGGTATGGCTTGGGCACTGGAAGCTTTACAAGATGTTCAGGTTCCAATGTGCAGCCAAGTCGGGGACCATCGCTCTGTGCTGATTCTGTCCTGTTTGAAATGCTTTCCTAGGGCCCCAGCATAAACTATCTTGGGTTGTAGTTTTCTCTGCCTGTCAGTTCTATTCCATATACCTCTTCCATGGCAGAAATTCCTATAAAATTCTGTTCTATTAATGTTCTGCATTTCCTTTATTCTCCAATACAGTTGTGTATTTACATTGTGTGTTTTAACTCTTTCCAAAGGAGTCTATATTCCAGGCAGAGCAGTTGTCTGTTGGTTATAGACTGGTATGTCTTTTACTCCATGTTTCTCTTTCACTATCCTTTCCTCTTCCTTGTATAGTCAGATTCCTCAAAATCCAACATGGCTACACCATTGTCAACTCCTTGTTCTCAGCTCTTGCTCTCTCTTTGTGATTCCTCATTGCATCTGTTTGCATCCTGAGAACAAGAGTTACACAGTTTGTTTGTTTTTAAAAATGCCAAACATGTTTATTTGCAGGCACAACCATGGGGATTAGGGTTTCTCAACAGAGGCATTAACATTTGGGGCCAACATTTTATGGGGGTGGTTGTCACATGTTCAGCGAATCCCTGGCCTTTGCCCACTAGATGCCAGTGGTCCTCCTCCCCCAGCCTCCACCACCCAGTTTGTGGTAAAAATGGTTCAGGGACTGCCAAATGTTCCCTAGGGGACAACATTCCCTCTGGGTGAAGGGGAGGGTCTTTCTGACTCTAGTGACTGTGTTCTTTCCTTCTAATTGGTTTTCTCTGTGATTCCATCTTCAGGTAGATGATCCTGTTTGTTGGGTCTGATGTCAGGTTTTATAAATTTCTAATCAACATTATTTGAGCAGAGTGATTACTTGGAACCAGAGCTGACAAGTCCAAGTATGCCTGGAGGAGTTTAAAAATGGGTTGGAAAAACTTGTTAACAGAGTTGTTTATTTAAGAAGGAAACAAAAATCCCTCAGGTTATAAAGTTGGAGACAGATCATTAAACAGGTGTTCCAAGGTGTTCTTTAAAAAGACTTCCTGGACTAACAGATTTCTTCTTCCTCCACCCACACCCCCATTACTACTCTAAGTGATCTTCCTTTAGGAAAATCAACACAGTTGCTCAACATCTTAACATCTACAAATGTCACTGGCCTCAGGCTTAGCTTGTGTTTTGACCCTTCTGAGTGAGTGACAGTGAATCAGTAAGATTTTATAGTTGTCTTTGTTTTTAATGTAACAGAACCTCTCCTTGGCAGACTCCTGCAGTTTCCCTGCACAGGCGTCCACATGGTCTGATGGTGATTTTGTGCTCTCTTGTTTCCTTAGCTTGTTCCTTTCAAAACGCAGCTCAGATTCTCGGCTCTCCCCACTAGTCCATGTTTCTCCATCCCAGCTGCATGTTGGCATCATCGAAAGAAATTTTATAAAGCACGGGTGCTGAACCCTACTGCTGATCGATTAGCTAAGCATCCCAGGGAGTGGTGAGGAGTCTGTTGTGCAACCGCTGGGCTAAGATAACTATTAAACTAAGTTACAAAATTCCCACTGGGATATAGACACAGAACAGGTAGTTCAGGAGACTGCTGTAGAGCTTGTACTTTGCAGCTTCTCAAGGAATTTAGCAATTGCTTATGATATTCTGACTTAAGGTAAAGAATGTATTGGTCAGTTTTGCCACAGTGATGGTGAGTGACAAACTACCCCCAAACTCAGGGGCTTACATCAAGGGCCATTTATTTCTTGCTCATAGGTCTGTAGGTTAGTGTGGATGGGCTAGTCCAAGCTGGACTCTGTGGTGTAGTTTTGCATGAGGCCTCAGATAAGCTGTGCTTTTCTTCAGGTGAGGGTATGATTTGGGTCTAGTCCACACATCTCTCCTTCCTTGGACCCCTGACTGTGTGAGCTGTGTACTTCTCGTGGCAGAGCACTCATACACAATAGCCAGTTTCAACTGTGCTAAAAGGCCTCTGCTTGTGTCATGTCCACTCATGTACCTTTGGACAAAGTAATTCATACAGCCCAGCCCAACACTAGTGGGATGGGGACAAATCCTCTGCCCAAAGAGAATAGGGAACACAATTAATATGTACTGACAGAAGTCCACATTATCATAAGAAAAAATACAAACTTGTTGACAATATCTTAGGAAGCAAGTGACTAAAGTTCTCGATTTTCAAGCTTCTTTACATATAAAATCACTAAAATATATTTAAAAAGTAAAAAGTCTGGGCTGCTGTGGTAGGTGGGGAGATAGTTCTTGTTACAGGAAATGTGGAAGCAGGGTATAAATCAACCCTTGGTGGGAAACATGTGCAAAGGACTTGAGCACTACCTGATTATTGGGTATACTGAGATTTGTAGTTGATATACTATAGGGAAGGACAGAAAGAATGGGACATAAAAATGCAAGATTCATATTGTCATGGTAGGCTGTAAACAACAAGGAGAAACTTCAAAGAGGTAAATAATTTCAAAAGGATAAAACCCACACATTTGGGTTTCTAACACTACTGTTTATATATAGTAAATAAAAATCTCTACCTTAGAAATGGGTATATGGTTTCTATTTTATTGACTTGTTGGTTTAATATAGCCTTAATCAGAACTCCTAAACCACCTTGGCCATCCTCTGTCAGGATTAGTCTGGAAGATATATTGTGGCCAAAGCCTCCAGTTAGCCGTAGAGCACCTGCTGGTGGGTATTAATACTAATATGAACAATAACGCCAGAGGCAGCAGCTGAAATCTGTGTGAAGTGTTTCCTAAGGGCCAAGTACAGCTAAGAGCTTTACATGGACAAATTCATCCTCCAAAATCCCCTTGAGAGAGGTACTAACAACATCTCCATTTTACAGATGATAAAACTGAAGCTTATTGAGTTAAAGTCATCTGCCTGAGGTTCCACAGTTCATGAATGCTATTCCTGAGAGCTCAGCTCAGGGTGCCTGAACTTATAAAGTGTGGGTGTAGCCACAGTACTTACTGCACACTTCAGACTGAAACACCATTACAGGCACTAACACTTGCCCCAGGAGACCGTTCTGTGTGATGAAGGGCGGCCACGGGCACTTTGCTACTCTGGCACAGTTCCAGAGTTACCTTGAGATGCCTCTGGGTCTACATTGGATTTATCTTCTCTCTGAGACTGCCTCACATGTTCCTGGAGAAATTGTTATGTGTCCCAAAACGTGTCCCTCACCGCCACCTCAGTTCACAGGAGACACACTCTCTGTTGACACAGTTGCCTCCCACTTTGCTATTGAATATTTCTAACTTGCCAGAGGCAGCCAAGCACCAAAGGCTGGGATTTCCCAATCAATGGTCATTACAGCTGTATTTAGTATGCAGGGAGTGATCTTCAGGGCCACGGTACACCATTACGAATAAAAAGAAAAAATAAGAGCTTGTTTTGGTAACATAAACACAGCTCTCTTCAGGGAGCAGCCACATTCAGCAAAAAAAAAAAAAAAAAATGCGTTTGCAAATAACCTTTTTCCCTTGGTATCATTGTTGCCTCACATTAAGTACTTCCCGGGAAGTACAGTCTGTTCCAGGACTTCTCTTAAGAGGGACGTGGATTTGGACAGGTGTGTGTGCTCAGTCATGTGTGTGTGTGTTTGCTTTTTGAAGTGAAGGAAAAAAACTCAAGCCACCTATTTGATTTACTAAACTTGAATGTGAAGGGGAGCATGGAGAAATAAAAGAACCAACTTAGTAATAAAGCTGAAGAAAGGACAGTCTAGTGGAAGTGAATGGACGGGGGTAAAAAGGTTAGAGAAAGCCAGGAGAAGAGAATTTGTCACAATGGGAGTAAGAATCAACACCTGCACTTACTTGAGTAATTTGTTGTGAAAACAAGATGTCCCTAAGCAAAACAGTCCTTCTAGTGTCCTGAAATGAGAAAAGGCGAGCAGAATGCACTTTCATAGAGCCATGTGCTTGTGATTCATCAGGTAGCGTGACATATTCTAGCAGGTTTACTGTTTTCTTTCATTTATTATCGGTGGGCAGGCAATTTTCCAGAGCTAACCGTTTGGGTTCTAGTGGGAAGCTGCCTCTTCTCAGTTTGGTTAATACATTTCTTGAAATAAAATAGGTAAGATGGCTTTACAGAGAAGGAAAATCCCTGGTTTCCAGGAAGGCTATCTTTCGGGTCTTGCTGAAGCAGTCTTGTACTTCCTATCCCCCTGGCCAACTGACTGGCTGCACATCCTGGGTTTTTGAAACCATATTTTATTCAGTCTACTTTACGTTTCTTTCACCCCCTTCCATCCTCAGAGGTCTTTAGAAGGTGGGCATTTGGGAACGGCCTCCATATTTAATTTATCCAAACATTTCCTCATTCTCAGGACCGTGTCCAGAACCAGTCATGCTGGGCTGGCTTGAGATACACTCAGGAAACCCAGCCATGAGCGTCCATTATTGTCTTGTGAACATTGCTCTTGTGAGCTTGGACCTCACCTCCAAAATAGGATTGGCTTCTAGGTTAATCAGACCAAACCTAGAAACAGCCTGAGGAGGAAATTCTGAGAGCAAATACATGTTGTGGGACTGAGTGTGCAGCTAAATATCCTAAGATCTGAGCTGGCTAGTTATAAATTGTGGATGTTTTTGGTTCCTTTAACCCTGGAAGCAACATCTACAGGTGGAGGGAAATTCTGTCTGCATTTCAGGCACAGATTAGAATGGGATAAAATATGGGAATTCTACTAAAATGCTTTGTACCCTTGGAGACAGATGATAGTTACAGATGAGTTATCTTTATTATTGTTCATTTATGTATAAAGATGCTTCTTCATTCACATTTGTGCACCCATACTGCCAGGCCATCTTTTTAAAACCATGCATAAATAGTTTGAAAGGCAAATAGGTAACTAGATACGTAGGTACATGGAAATACGGGTAAAGCCAGATTCTTTAAGTGTAAGTTTTTAAATATAAATCATGATAAATTGATGCTCTTAACTTACAGGGGAAATTCAGCTTTAGAGAAATGAATAGTAAGATGGAAATAGAAGAGTATATCAGCATGGACTAAAAGCAAGATTTGTGCTGTAAGAAGTTGTACATTAATATTAGGAATTGGTGGTTGATAGATGTCCCTGACATTTAAGGCAAAACCAAAAACCTCTGCCAGTAAATGCAGTAGGGAGGGATCCTTGGGGGCATAGTGGAAGCATAACTCTGTGAATAAACCTAAGCAAGTAGATAGTAGCCACTTGAGGAGGCCTGTATCTCATAGGTCCTTGTCTTTCTGAATATCTGGGCCCACAGTGGTTTCTTGATAAATGTTCATTGTTTGAATAAAATACAGAGAAGATAAACATTAGGGATACCAATTAAGATAGAAACTCAATGGTCTAATTGTCAAACTAGTCAAAGATATTCCTAGAAAAAGTAGTCAAGTTTTGGTGGGAAACTGGATACAATGGACCAAACGTGGTTAAAAGAAAGTCATTTGGTGATGTTGGGAGGGAGGACATGGAGTATGGAGTAGGGTCTGCATGGGAACACATATTAGGATTATAGGTGAACTAGATGAATGTCCCAAAGGAATGTGCTGTTGTCCCTAGAGGTGGCCACCGGCTTGAAAGATTTTCTTGCATTGGCTGATTGGCAAGAAAGCTTTTTTCAACATAGGCCCAGGTAAAATGAGTCCATTTGTGAATATGTTTCATACAGAGAAGCTCTACAAGTGAAATACAGGAAGAGAAGCTAGTTGCTCCAACAAGCAGCTTGAGGTTAAGGAGAGCATTTCTCAGACTTAAATAATCCTAGTCTGGAGTTGGGAAAACACGCTCACAATTGACGCTCACCAAACTATGTATGGTGGCTCCAATGCTTCACTGAGCCTTCCTCCAGAATTGAACAATTTCCAAGTTGCTTTTGCCTTCTGGGTGGCCCAGGAAGGCTGACCAGGAGGGAGAAGGTTCCACACAAGGAGCTTTCAAACAGTCAGTGCATGCACTTCCTGCCCCATCACCACCATCAGGATCCTCTGAGAAAAGTGGGTTGGTGTCACTCTTCTCAAGGCCACACTTGCTCTTGGGACTTCTCTGCGGTGATTTACCTTTGATAAGCATTTAAGAGCATATAGGTGAGCGTGTGTGTGATATCCTTTGTGCTGCTTCCTTCTCCTCTCCCCATCTGCCCCCTGATTTCCCTGGTTCTTGCAAGTTGGTCAAATTTTAACATAACTTGTGACTTTATGACCTTGGCTCCTCTTTTGTCCTCCTCACGCCTTCCCCTGGCGTCCTGTGCTGCACCCTCTCTCTCCTGTACTTACAGAGTTACATCCTGTAACGAAGCAGGCATCTCTGAGCTCTTTACGTCTGTCAACTCCCAAATCCTCCTAACAATGGCATGGGGTAGATTATTAGTAAAATTCCCATTTGCTGCTGAAGAAACCGAGTCACAGGGAGGGTAGGTACTTTGCTCTAGTCACACAGCCATTAAGTGTCAGGGCTGGGATGGGATTTGAACCCAGATAGTGGGGAGTTTCCTCAACAGAGTCTTGAGCTCTCTGGAAAACAGTGTGGAAGTCTGACAAATTGTGTATTGTCCTGATAAATAAAGCAGAGAATGAGTTTCTCGAAGAATGGATTAGGTTCAGAGAGAACTTTGGCTTTGCTGTGAAGAAGATTGTGGGAAAAATATTTCCCAGGGTTAGAACCCCTTAGAAACAGAATGATTCATTCTTACTTCATCTTACCACCTAAACTCTCACTGTAGTTAGATGAAGCCTACCTGATTCACTTTTTTATTTTTAATTTAATAGGAAGATAGACTGGCTTTGAGGCTCAGGATTTTAATCATTACATTATCTTTCCAGGTGTAAATACACATGTAACTGAGAGTTTATCCTATCAGTAAGACATAGATAATCAAAATGCCTATAGTCATGGTGGCAGTAGAAAATACCTATGTTTGAAAACTCAACCCATATCAAAATTTTTTTTGGGAGCAATTTCTAAGTTCAGGCCAGATTGCAGACTCAGGAATTAGCCCATTACTAATGGCCTCTAATTAAAACAACTCACCTTCTTAGGTAGCAATATAAAGAAGACTAAAAACCTCAAATATGTGGAATTCAGCTTCATAGCAGGGAGACTGATCTGAAGCTCTGCTGAGAATAATGAGATGAACCAATGTATTAGTTAGAATGAGAATCAACTGCATGTAAGAGAAAGTACAGCATAATCATGGTTTAAACACATGAAGTTCCACTTTCATTTCATATAAAATAAGTCTGGAGGCAAGCAGTTTCAGGTTGGTAGTGGAGGTCCATGGTCATTAGCATCTCAGGCTCCATCGTACTTTCTGCTTCACCATCTTCAGCACATGCTCATTTCAAGGTCCAGTGCAGCTGTTTCTGCTCCAGCCATCATATCCAAATACAAGGAAAACTAAGTAGCTGAGGAAGGGCAAAAGGACACATACAAGCCACCTATCTACTTTCTGAGACCCATTCCAGAAAGACCCACCAACACTTCCTCTTTCATCTCATGGGCCAGAACAGTCATGTGGCCTTACCTAACAATCATGTGGCCTTACCTAACATGTGGCTGGGAATGTGGCATGTTAGCCTTAAATAAGACCAGCCTGCTGTTTCGTTGGAAGCAGAGAATGGGTAGTAGGTAGGGAATGGTCAGTCTCTGCCACAGCAAGAATGACTGAGCTGCCATAATGAAAATGACATGGACTGTGCACCCTCCTGATTAAAAAAACCCAGGGCCAAGGTGCAGACAGGATTTGTTTCTTCTTGTATTGGATGTTAGCCATCTTGGAATGTATGTATGAGGACAGTACTGATTTTCCAGTTGCAAGGGTGAGGCTAATGCAAATGATTTGCCTTTTAAATGAGAGAAAACAGACTTGCAAGATGCAAGTAAAAACAAAAGCAAACTTTTATGCTGCCTCCCAGCCCTCCCGACACCCAGGGAAAGAGAAAGGGGAGGTCCTTTGGCCAAAGCACAGAGCCTGACACACTGAGTTACAAAGAAGGGGCGTAGGTCTCATTTCCATGGCCTGAAGTTTCTCCAGGAAACTGGGTCTCACTTCAGTCTGTGATGGGGAAGAACAGTAGCACCTGTGAGTGGCAGTGGGGACAATGGCAAGGGCATGGTAAGTTGTGTGCCCTTGTGCTCAGAATGCCTCGGAGGCAAGAGGAATAGCTGGGGTGATCCTGGGTCATATCCAGTGCTGCCTAACAGGGGGCTTACCAATTAAGAAGTCTCTTAAATGCTGTTGCTTAAAAGCTCCTTAAAAACTCTTAAAAGAAGGCTCTTAAAAGTTATTGCCCCAAAAGCTAGCAAAGTCTTCCACTTCAGCCACACATTTGTGTCTGTCAAACCCTCTGCTGATTTGCATCACTATGTAAAGTTGCATCAGTGTTTCATGTTTGAAGTCTATCAGCTTTAATCAACTTGGGCCATGTTTTAGTCACCAAAGGGGGATGTTTCATAAAAATATAGCCATTTGTCTGGAATGAGCTGAGGCGCCTGTACCATTACAGACAGTTGTTTTGCTACTAAATCTTGTCTCAGTAGATTAGAGTGGAAAATTAAGAGAAGAGTTGCTGTATTAAATACTTCCAAAAAGCAAATGTGAGCACTGCTAACCTGATACCAAAGGATGAGTGGCAAACACACAGAGACTGTAAAAAGGGCAAATGTCTTTATTAGAAAAATTTCACAATAAACCGTTGTTTGCTGGGCAAATTGAACAAAAATGAATTTAAGCTTGGGGTCATTTAATGTTGGAGAAATTATCAGTAGACTTCTAATCATCACAATAAAGACTCAAATCGATGTTCAGAAAAATCACTTCTATTGAGCAATCAAAGGTTAAATTATATTCAATACATGCTATTAAAGAAGGCAGAGAAGTACTTTAAATATTAGGAAAATTTCATCCAAGGTTGTTGAAACCTATTTTAGATTCTTGTTTAAAGGAATGATAAAATCAACCATGACTCATTCACTAAGAGCTCTAGTCTGATTAAATTCTACAGCATTACAGTTATTTTTGAGGAGCTTAAATAAATTTACAATGCTGTTAAGGTACATTATGCACTTTGCAAACTTTTGATGGATTATGCTACTAGATAACATTTATATACTTATTTGGTTGATGGAAACTATTGACTGAATTTTTTACACAATTTGATTAAAATTGTAGAACCAGGAATCACATCCTCTGAATGACCCCTGAATGTTCTGACCAACTTGTTTCTGAATAGATATCTCGATCTATAAAACTTTAGAGGCGGAAACTTGAATGAATGACTCTAAAATCACTGTGTCCCTATACTTTTTCCGGTTCTGGATAGGAAGCTGAGAATTACCCACAACTCATTCCTCCTCTGACACCTACGTGGCCAGTCACCTAGGATCACAGACATACCACAGGGACAGCTTCCGGACCCTCCCCCAGGCTCCTGCTGGTCCCTCGTGTTTCCTCGCCTGCCTGTGGCCCCGATCCCCTCTCCTCTTCAGGCTTTCCTCCTTTCCTTCCGCTCCACTGTGCTCTTCATTTTACCTCTAACATTATTTTCTCTAAAACTCTAATCACTTTACCCCTTGCTTTAAAAAAAAAAACAAAAAACCTCCAAGACTCCTTATTGTTTATAAGGAAAAGTCCAATCCTCTTACTAGGATATAGGAAGCCTTTCACCACACCACACCCAGCCCACCTCTGAGTCTGTCTCCTGCCATCTTTCCATGTGCCCGTCCCACACTCGAGCCTCTGCTGCCCCTTACTCACTTTGTAGTTGATGTTCTGTCTGCCTGGATGCCTGCCCCATGTCTCTCTTTCCCACTTGATATATTCCTAGTAGTCTTTTACTCTGTTCAACTTTGACCCTCCTCAAGCATATATATATATTTATATAGATTTCTCCAAATCTTCCAGGCAAATTATTTGTTCTGACTGGCATTACCTATCTATCTAGCATTATGATCTGTCATCTATCTATCTATCTATCTATCTATCTATCTATCTATCTATCTATCTATCCATCCATCCATCCATCCATCCATCCATCTATCTATCTATCTATCTATCCATCTATCTATCTATCTATCTATCTATCTATCTATCTATCTATCTATCTATCTATCTATCTATCTATCCATCCATCCATCCATTCATCCATCCACCCACCCATCCATCCAACTATCTAACTTCTATCCTACCGAAGAGCGTATACCTTTTAGATTCTATTTATAAATCTTTCTCCCCCTACACTTAGACTTTCATTTGCCTCAGTGTCTGCAGCACACTAATACAGGAACTTTGCTTGGTAGGTTTTTTTCATAAAATGTCTTTTGGATGAATTGACTTTTTTTCAGTGCTTTTGAATAGTGAAAAAAATGCTTTATCCTTCTGAATGCTTATTCCTGTCTTATAGATGGATTAATTGTACTTTAAACCTTATGTTACAATTAAGAGTAAAAAGCATTCATGTTCATTCTCAACTTTTTATTATCATCCAGCTGATGGAAGTGATCTGATCCTGCTGTTCTATTATTAGTGCTGTTTCATAATAGGTCAGAAATTTCACATTTTATTAACACAAGTTGCTGTACCTTTCTCAGCAGCATGAATTATTAAGTGTTCAGTATTCATGGCCCATATGGCCAGGAAAATTATATTCAGTGTGCCTGGAAAAGTCAGACTGTGATCTTGAAGTAGGTTAGAATAGCGTTAGAATGAGTGAGGAGTATTAAAATATGTAACATATCAGAGTTCATTTCCTAAAAGGAATCATGAGACCCAAATCTCAAGTTATTCTAAATATAGTGCCTAAAAAATGTTACCTCTAGTTTTTACACAGCAGGGCAAAATTAGGAACTGCAAATGTTGGGCAATAAAAAACTTTCTTTTTAGGTACTCATCCTGAACAAGCTAATTAGATTTACTCCAGGAAATTTGTGGCATGGTTAATGGCATATGAAAGAGAACAAAGAGAAATAGGGCACATTTGTTGGCTCTGGAAAGATAAATATAATTTTGTTAGATAGGAAATTTCCACAGTGCTTTTTAAAATTTTCTATGGATTTTTAAATGTCCAGGGAATATAGTTATATAGTCTACATGCAGGCACTTTGGATGCCTTTTAAAAATATTCTCTTTAATTTTCAATCATGTATACTTCTATACAATTTCTGCTCATATCTTGTTATATTTAATCCTAGGATGATTGAATACTTGGCTGGCTGGATAGACAGGTGGATGAATATTTTAGAGAGTTGATGATGCTCTCAAGGGACTTTTTTCCTTTGTATTTTCAAATTTCTTATTAAAGTATAGCATATCCACAAACTTTACTCACAGTAAGTTCACATGAATATAATGTAGATCTTTAAAAATTACTATAAAAAATCTGATCTTCCTCAAAAGCCCAGACTTGTTTGCTTATTGTAGAAAAGTGATAACTTTTAATCCTATAAATTTAAAAAATGTGGTCTATTCTGCTAGTTAAATAGTCCCTTTTAATGATGCCTGTAATTCCCAGATCTCTGTATCTTGGCTTCTTTGGAAGGGGATATCTGAGCCTATTGCCATGGAGTAAGCATAGGTTATGTGACCCCACAGAGAGATTTAGGTAAGAATCTTCAGATGTGATCTCCTAGGGCTTCGTGGTTCTGGAAGGGGATGTCACTGTTATAGCAGCTTGTTGTATAATCCAGCTAGCACTCCATACTGAAGTCAGCCACTGGAATTTATGATCTGTGTCTCTTAGCTTGGTGAAGAAAATTGATCATTCTCCTCTATGACTGGGCCAAACACTGGCTACACTGGCTCCCATCTGTGCCAATGCTTCCCCAGATTTTTAGGTCATCTCATCCCTCACCGTGGTGAGTCTCAGGCATGGACGGCGGCTTTTAACTTGACCGCCTTCTGGTCCTCCTCAAGGACCTGAGCAAAGTTCTGGATCCTACCATTATACCTGAGGAATCTGAGCAACAGAGTTTTTGCTTGCCAAGTTTAGTTCAATGGTGATAAAGATGGGAAATACTGCTATTGAAATAGGCTTCCTCATGTCATGGAGGATAAGAGGATTTTGTTGATGGAGACAGAGGCAAATTGCTTGGGAAATCTTAGAAGGGAATGATCCTGAAATAATAGTGAAGGTGGAGAATTTTGAAAGTGACTGATAGATTGTGGAGTCTCCAAGGCTAACATAGAAGGCCAGTCCACAAAAGTCCTTCTTGGCCTAAGTAACTGGGGGAAAAATCTGAACAGAGAGATGATTCACATCATCATACACAGCTCTCCTTAGTTAAGTGGCAGTTAGATCCCCTTAAACAAGGACATAGTTATCACACTTCAGGTTTGGTATGTGATTTTCCAGATATCCCCAAGGGTAACCTGAAACCATTTACTGATGTGAGTCTGACTTTGGGCTAGTGATATATTTAGACTTTAGGATCAATACTGAATTATGCATTTTTAATTAATGCCAGTTTTTCTTTTTTTGATTCGCCATACTTTCGTGGTCCACTGGGACTCTCATGAAAATCGGGTGATAAATGGAGTTTTATCCCAAGTCTATCTCATTGTAGGCTCAGCAAGTCAGTGAAACATTCCTGTAGATATTTTCCACATTTCTAAATGTAGAGTTGGCAGAATCACAACTTTGGCTCTCTGATTTGTGAAATAAAGGCTTTTATAGTAGGAAAGATGAATCAAAAGCCCCTGAAGTGTCCCTTCTCTATAAAAATCATAATGCAAAGTGATTCTGCATCCATGGGAGAGTGATAAAAATTAATGCAATTTTTAAAGATTTGGAAGATTAAAAGGCATGAGGGTTACCCTCTATCACATACTCATTTGAAGTCTGTAGTTGACCTAGGTTGAAAGTAGATTTTTAAAAGTGACAGACTTCTGAAAACTTAATAATGAATTCAATAATAGCCATTATTCCAGATATTTTCATTCTTTCTTGTTTAATCCTAGAGAAAATTAACACATAGCTCTGGCACCTGAGCTTTAGTCTGGATATTCTACTGATTTGTATTCCAGTTAAATAATCCTCTCTTCTACTGTCTAGACTATTGTGAAAAAAAAATCTATTGAGTTCTGAATTTTAGTTGTTGCATTTTTAATTTCTAGAATTCCCATTTAATTCTTTTTGAAATAAATTTCAGTTGGCTATTAAATCCTCCAGACTGTGTTTATCACAGGTATTTATTTTATTTATTTTATTTTTTGAGAGGGCATCTCTCATATTTATTGATCAAATGGTTGTTAACAACAATAAAATTCTGTATAGGGGACTCAATGCACAATCATTAATCAACCCCAAGCCTAATTCTCAACAGTCTCCAAACTTCTGAAGCATAATGAACAAGTTCTTACATGGTGAACAAGTTCTTACATGTGAATAAGTTCTTACATGGTGAACAGTGCAAGGGCAGTCATATCACAGAAACTTTCAGTTTTGATCATGCATCATGAACTATGAACAATCAAGTCAGATATAATTATCCATTTGACTTTTATACTTGATTTATATGTGAATCCCACATTTCTCCCTTATTTTTTTTTACTAAAATGCTGAAGTGGTAGGTAGATGCAAGATAAAGGTAGAAAACATAATTAAGTGCTGTAAGAGGGTAAATGTAGATGATCAGGTCTGTGCCTATTGACTAAGTATTAATCCAAGCTAGACAAGGGCAACAAAACATCCACGGATGCAGAAGATTTCTCTCAAAACAGGGGGGGTGAGGTTCTAAGCCTCACTTCTGTTGATCCCCACTTTCTCACCTTATGGCCCCCCTGCGACTGTGCCTGTCTTAGGTTGTTCCTCCCTTGAGGAATCTTACCCGTCTCTGGCTAACCAGCCATCTTCCGGGGCCATACAGGGAAATGTAAAGTTGGTAAGTGAGAGAGAACAATATTCTTTGAAATGTTAGCTTTTTACTTCTTTGCAGATTTATGCCCTGTGGCTTCTATGCCCAGCATTTGTCTTGAGGTATCTTTACCACTTGGAAGAATTATGATACTCAGTAATTTTTTATATGAGGCACGAAGTCTACTAAAGGGTGGTAATTAGGAAGGAAGAAGAAAAGCTATAGAAGTAGCAGACGGAAGAAAACATGGGAAGATTGATTATTTCTTTTTTTTTTTTTTTTAATAATTATTTTTTATTGAAGGGTAGTTGACACACAGTATTACATTACATGAGTTTCAAGTGTACAACACAGTGGTAGAACATTTATATACATAATTCTAGGTTCCAGCTATCACCCTACCAGGCTGTTACAATATCTTGACTATATTCCTTATGCTATACATTACATCCCGGTTACTAATTTATTTTACCATTGGAAGTCTGTCCTTTTTTTTTTTTTTTTTTTTTTTTTGTGAGGGCATCTCTCATATTTATTGATCAAATGGTTGTTAACGACAATAAAATTCTGTATAGGGGAGTCAATGCTCAATGCACAATCATTATTCCACCCCAAGCCTAATTTTTGTCAGTCTCCAATCTTCTGAGGCATAACAAACAAGTTTTTACATGTAGAACAAATTCTTACATAATGAATAAGTTACATAGTGAACAGTACAAGGGCAGTCATCACAGAAACTTTCGGTTTTGCTCATACATTATGAACTATAAACAGTCAGTTCAAATATGAATACTGATTTGGTTTTTATACTTGATTTATATGTGGATACCACATTTCTCTCTTTATTATTATTATTTTTAATAAAATGCTGAAGTGGTAGGTAGATACAAGATAAAGGTAGAAAACATAGTTTAGTGTTGTAAGAGAGCACATGTAGATGATCAGGTGTGTGCCTGTAGACTATGTGTTAATCCAAGCTAGACCAGGGCAATAAAACATCCACGTATGCAGAAGATTTCTCTCAGAACGGGGGGGTGAGGTTCTAAGCCTCACCTCTGTTGATCCCCAATTTCTCACCTGATGGCCCCCCTGCGACTGTGCCTGTCTTAGGTTGTTCCTCCCTTGAGGAATCTTACCCGTCTCTGGCTAACCAGTCATCTTCCGGGGCCATACAGGGAAATGTGAAGTTGGTAAGTGAGAGAGAAGCCTTATTGTTTGAAAAAGTTAGCTTTTTACTTCTTTGCATATTTATGCCCTGTGGCTTCTATGCCCAGCATTTGTCTTGAGGTATCTTTACCACTTGGAAGAATTATGATACTCGGTAAATTTGATATGAGGCACGAATTCTATTTAAGGGTTGTAATTAGGAAGGAAGAAGAAAAGCTATAGAAGTAGCAGACGGAAGAAAACATGGGAAGATTGATTATTTCTTTGACATAACTTCTTGTAGAGTAACATAAGCATGTATAGGTTTTAACAAACTACTAATTAAATTGCGTACACCCGTTAACAGAATAGGAATACAGATACATAACAAAAGTAGACCTACAATTACCAGCCATATCCAGTGAAACCAAGAAAACCAGTTAGGTACCCTAGGCATTTGTGAAAACTTATCAATAATATGGTGGATATTGTCTAACTGAATTTGAATAGTTTGAGAAAAATCAGACAAATTAAAACAGCACATTCTTGGGAACTGTTCACATCCCATATGTTCTTTTAACAGTAGATAGTCTACAGTCACATGATTTTGGAGCACTGCAACTTGCACTTCTCCTAATTCTTGGTTGAGTTCTGACAGTATAGATCCAGTCAAATTTGTTGTTTTACTGTATGCACAGCCCAGCTTAGATATCTCCTTCTTCATTCCAATGGCAAGTCCAGGAACCGGTGGGATGAATGCAGCTACAACTGCAACAGCACCAGGATCTTTGTTGAAGTTTTTTGATAATCATCTTCTGGAATGACACTTCAAGAGGATGTTGATGTTGGAAGTTCTTCTTCATATCGTATCTTAATTCATTTTCTGGGTAGCCAAATTACGCTTTGATCCTCTGTATAAACACAAACAAACCCTTTGCCCACACTTTGATATGACCTTTATACCATTGTGAAGAAACTATTGGAAACCACCACACAGGAACTGCTTTTTTTTTTTAAGAGAAAGAAATATTGTCAGAAAAATGTACTTCCATAGCTGATCATCTGACACCCTTTAAAAGATCAAAATTAAGGATATGTAAAGCATGCATTAATAGTTGATTTGCAGTTAATTTTATCCTATCAGGGAGTAACCCTCCTTTTTTTGTTGTTATCATTAATCTACAATTACATGAAGAATTATGTTTACTAGGCTCTCCCCTACACCAAGTCCCCCCCCAAACCCCATTACAGTCACTGTCCATCAGCATAGCAAAATGTTGTAGAATCACTACTTGTCTTCTCTGTGTTGCACAGCCCTCCCCTTTCTCCCACCCCCCTCATTATGCATGCTAATCATAATACCCCCTTTCTTCTTCCCCCCCTTATCCCTCCCTACCCACCCATCCTCCCCAGTCCCTTTCCCTTTGGTAACTGTTAGTCCATTTGTAGGTTCTGTGATTCTACTGCTGTTTCATTCCTTCAGTTTTTCCTTTGTTCCTATACTCCACAGATGAGTGAAATCATTTGGTATTTGTCTTTCTCCGCTTGGCTTATTTCACTGAGCATAATAACCTCTAGCTCCATCCATGTTGTTGCAAATGGTAGGATTTGTTTTCTTCTTATGGCTGAATAATATTCCATTGTGTATATGTACCACATCTTCTTTATCCATTCATCTACTGATGGACACTTAGGTTGCTTCCAATTCTTGGCTATTGTAAATAGTGCTGCGATAAACATAGGGGTGCATCTGTCTTTTTCAAACTGGAGTGCTGCATTCTTTGGGTAAATTCCTAGGAGTGGAATTCCTGGATCAAATGGTAAGTCTATTTTGAGCATTTTGAGGAACCTCCATACTGCTTTCCACAATGGTTGAACTAATTTACATTCCCACTGACAGTGTAGGAGGGTTCCCCTTTCTCCAAAACCTTGCCAAATTTGTTGTTGTTTGTCTTTTGGATGGTAGCCATCCTTACTGGTGTGAGGTGATATCTCATTGTGGTTTTAGTTTGCATTTCTCTGGTAACTAGCGATGTGGAGCATCTTTTCATGTGTCTGTTGGCCATCTGAATTTCTTTTTTGGAGAACTGTCTGTTCAGTTCGTCTGCCAATTTTTAATTGGATTATTTGTTTTTTCTTTGTTGAGGTATGTGAGTTCTTTGCATATTTTGGATGTCAAGCCTTTATTGGATCTGTCATTTACAAATATATTCTCCCATACTGTAGGGTACCTTTTTGTTCTACTGATGGTGTCTTTTTCTGTACAGAAGCTTTACAGCTTGATATAGTCCCACTTGTTCATTTTTGCTTTTGTTTTCCTTGCCTGGGGGTATATGTTCAAGAAGAGGTCACTCATGTTTATGTCCAAGAGATTTTTGCCTATGTTTTCTATTAAGAGTTTTATGGTTTCATGACTTACATTCAGGTCTTTGATCCATTTCGAATTTACTTTTGTGTACGGGGTTAGACAATGGCCCAGTTTCATTCTCTTACATGTAGCTGTCCAGTTTTGCCAGCACCATCTATCACAGGTATTTTTAAATGATGTGCCTAATCACTAATAACTGAGTCACCTGTAGGTACATTCTATTGTCTTTTTTCCCCTCTGGTATTGTTTATATGCTTCATAATTTTTATTCAAGTCTGAACTTTGTGCGTGAAAAATTGTGTATCCTCTGGGTGTTGTTGGGGTGGATCAACTTAATTCAGCCAAGGAGTAAACTGACTCGGGCTACTTCTTAGAAAGACTCAATGTACTTTGGATTTCCCCTTCTTGGTGTTTAGCCTTCCATGGTTTTCAACTGGCAGCCTAGTACTGACCCCTTGGGAGGCAAGTTCCCAAATTTCAATTTTAATCTTATCAGCACCATGAGACTGCCAATAACTGCTCTCTGCATTTCTATGGCTTTCTGCATGGATTTTTAACCTCCTACCCTGGACATCCTGAGGATTTAGGAAACCAATAGTTTAACTTCTCTGCACCTTTCTCTGGGACCTTGGTCCTTCCAGTGTTGACTGCCTTGCAAGCCCTGAAATCTAAACTTTCCATCCAGTTCTTAGAGAGTGTCACAGTCTTGCTGATTTTTCTGCTTCTTTGCAACATGTGTTTGCTTGTATTCCCAGCCTTCTGCTTTTGCTCTGTGAATCACCATGTGCTCCAAGGGGGAAAGCAACATGATGAATATCAGCTTATCTCTGGGGATTTCCTTTTCTCCAGCCTCACCTTTAAGGCCAGGTTGCTTCAGAGGCTCTACAAAAACCTCATAAAGAGACACTTTGTATTGAAGTCTGATATCTCTAGTCTTTGATGCATTACTATGTTTCTACATGCCACTCCATCATGGGTAATCACAGAAGCTCTGATTTAGTCTAACGTAGGGTCATCACCTCTTAAAAAAACCCTAGTAATTTTCAAGTGAAGTTGAGTTGAATAAATTTATCCCTTCTAGTTCTTTTACTTTCCTTTTTATCTGCAGTCATTTTCCTGTTCTCATGTTTTTCATATTTACATTTGTACTTCCTTTTTATAGCCTAATAATCATATAGATATTTATTTTCATCTCTATTAATTAATCTCTATTTTTTCTAATGCATTATCTTCTAATTTTTAGATTTGTTAAACTGATTCTTCTGCTTTAGTTTTAGCTACTTGTTTCATAACTAATTTAATTGTGAATATTAATTTTTATTATTTCTTATTAATTAATATGAGTAATTAAGGCTACAAATTTTTCTCTAAACACAGATACAGCTATATCCCATAGGAACTGATATGCAATAATTTCAGTTCTTGTTGGTTTCCCTAAAATATGAAATTGTGGCTATTTGACCCTTAGTCATCTGTCCAGTGGGTTTACATTAAGCATAACATTGAATGATTTATGTTTTCTTTTATTGGAGCTTTTGACAGGGAATAGTTTCCATAATTTTGTGAAATACAAATTAGTCCATTTTTTGAGCAGAGAATAGATACAGAATGACACTGTCTAAGAAGATTCTGGGTTTTTATTTTAGGTGTCCTTTCCTTAGAAAATTCTGTACATGCCACCATTTAAAAACTAAAGTGTATAATTTGGATTTTATTTTGTCTTCTCCTGTGGCAGGGCTGGGAACTGCGTCTGGCCCTCCAGGTGCTGGCTTCCTCCCAGCCCAGGGAAGTGAGCTTCAGCATCTTCTGGAAACCTCAATAGCATTTGTCTTCAAAGAACTGGTGATGATACAGATATGAGTTGAACGTCATGCTTATGTGACACTATTGTTTGGTCCTTGTCCCTCAGTGACTTATAGGTCCCCAGAGATAAATGCTATTTAAAATGGTTTTGCAAAGAGGAGCACAGATTTCTTTGAAAGGAAAGAGTAGAGGTCATAAATCTTGAGTCCCTGAGATTTTGTTTATCACCCAGTAAGTGATTTGCCACCAGAGTTCCTCACTTTCCTCCTTCCTACCAAACTGTTCCATGTATATTTAGTTTCTATAGCATTACCCAAGGTGATTGTTTGATAATATACTAAATAATATTATTTTTGCTATATTGGCTGCTTTGGGGGGCATGACACTGGGAAAAAGGAAAGGAAAAGCAGTTGCCTGAAAGTCAAAGGAAAAATAGCCTTTGAAATGGCTTCTTAATCTCCAGGGGGAAAAACAAAAATATTTGCTGCATTAATGTGACCTAGAGCACATCCATGATTGACAGCAGAGTGAAGGGTATTGTTGGTGGGTCCAAGGTGATTTCATTCTGGACACTTTTCATTTGGGGCAATAATTCCTCATTCCTTTTCTGAAGCGTGTCTGGTCAGAGCGCTGGTCAATGCTAATATAAGAAGTGAGCCAGAGAACAGAGTCCTTAGAAAAACAAATCTCTCTTTTTTTAAGCTCTTTGCACATTTAGATAGCCTATCTATCATTACACTAATTCCTGAGGAAATCAAATAAGACAACCACTCAATTAACTCTTTAATTTACTCATCAAGATGCTCAGGAAGAGGTTGAAAGGGATCATGGGTAAGGAACAGGAAATTGCAGTGTAAAAGGAGCAGAGTGATGCTACTCATCAGGAAGGCTTCATTTGCTCTCTCAATATTTTGTAATAAAAATGAGTTCTATTGTGAGTTGAGGATGGACATAAAATCCTGTTGACACAGAAGTGATTGCTGGAGGCCCTTGAACACTCAGCCACCATTTGGACTGCTTTTCTTCTTCCTTTTACTTTCTTGGTAGGCCAATCCATGTGAAATTAGACACCATGTGTTATGAAGTGAAGCATACATCCTGATGACAAGAACAGAGGTGGTTGAAATAACTCATCAGTAAACAATCGAGATTGCCTTTCTACATCTACAAAATACTAAAAAACTAGAAGAGATGCTAGAAGAACCTCCAAATTCAGACAAAGACTCTTTGTTTAAACCTTGGTTTTTCCTTTTTTTTTTTTCTGTCCTTGCCCCTAAGGAATTTGACAGATTCCAGGGAAAGCGTGGTAAAAGACAGGGATGAAATGTTTGAGGTGAAAGTACATAGCTAAAGCATTCTAATCCAGACTCTTGGAAGGAAAATCTTTTAGTTCATAACCAACACAATGTACTTATCCTTCTCTCTCTCTTTATTCTCTTCCTCACCCCCTGACCCCCACCAACCCCACTGTCTCTTGTTTATTGGACAATCTTTTTACTGCATATGAAATTCCTAAGTAGACAGTTAATTTCCAGAGGATATGGCCTGATGGATGGTGTTCTTACCTTGAATTCCTATCCCTTGATCATCCTCAACTCCCCTCCCGCACATGATACAGCACCTTGTATGATGTGAGTGACAGTAAGTCAAGCACTTTTTCCAATGATCAGATGATATATAACTTTTCATCCTATAATTTGCCCTTTATGGTGACTTTGGATGTTGCTACAGGAATTACAGTAATGATTCTCATGCTGAAATCATTGTGAATCTTCCAGCTTGTGAACTGCCTTATGCTCCTACAGCAGATTTTTGTACAGTCCTTTAAGTTAGCAAAGACCTTCGTGGTTCTCAATATACATCTACAGTGAACCTACAATGAACATGGAAAATAAATGTCATCTCCATTCTCTACACCCATCCTGGAGGACCAGGGGCACAGTTTTGCAGAACATTCAGGACTTGGTACTTCCCTGGAGGGGCACTGTCCTCTCCTGCATGCCTGTCCTTATGACACCTGTAACACAAACTTCTCCTAATGTATCTATTAAACTGAAGTAAGATGTAACACATGTCAAGCATACGATAATTTATAGATGTTAAGAAATCTCAGGTAATCTCAGTATTTTGACAGCCTCAGCCTTCTCTTACTTTAACTTATTCTTGGCCCCCTACCTTAGCAAATGGGCAGTTTCTCCCTAATAATCCTAAAATCCCCCCATTTTTGTCTTTAAGGCTTCTGTTGGTCATATCCTCCATGCAGAGTTTGTCCAATCACATTCTAGAGCTGGTCCTGGCCAACAGCACATGTTTGGTTTTAAAGACAAAATAAAAACAAACAAAAGCACTTTTGTTTTCACTGCAGCTGACCCAGCACTGTGGTGACTTTCTGCACTAGTCACTTTAGACTTCTTCTTTTGCCCCAATCTCCCACACGCGTTGCAATGCCCGTGGTTGGAGGAACAAAATACTTCTGGTTGGAAGAGAGCCAGTTAGGGTTCCAACGTGGGTCTGTTCTGGCATCAGGCCCGACAGATCCCTCCTTAGCTCTTCTGGGCTACACAAAAAATTAAGGAGACATTCTCCCTCCCAGTCAAGGACGTTTGTCTAAAATGTATTTGATTTTGGCAAACAACCAAATGTCATTCAAAGCCAAATCTAGAGAATAATTTAGGTGGCCAGGTTGAGTAATTCTATCATTTTAACTGGTTTATGTCTAAAAGGCATTTATTCAATAAAATGTGTCTTGAGTTTCAGGTTAGGTATAGAGTAGTAAACAAGGAAGACATGACATCTGTATTTATGGAGCTTATAATTGACAGAGTTTGCACAGTTACTACCTCCAATGGCTTCTGCATGTCTTCTCCATAGGTAAAAATCTTGTTTTCCATGTCTTTGTCAAGCAGTTATTTACCAAACCAGCCATTCTGACACCTTCCAATTCATATAGATTTATCCATTTGCACTCGTTTTGAAAGATAATCCAATCAAAATGGCACTCTATGTAAGCAGAACTATTGTTTGGGGTTAGCTCTAGCTTTGCAAGGTTATTCTTACCCTGTTTCTTTGTTGTCCATGAAGATGACTGGTGGGAAGCCAAGAAGAGGCACAGGAATAGTTGATTATCTACTTTGGATGCTTGTAAATTGAAGTGATTTACCTAGGCATATAATTGCATTTTTACTCGATTTTTTTTAAGAAGAAATGAAGGAGGGGTATGAAAGAGAATACTAGGGAAGGGAATTATCTTGAATGTTTGGTTATTTCAGTGCTCTGTTATTTGGTAAAGTATTGTTTTGTTGATTATCGTAATATTTTCTGACCTGCGTCAGTTTGGATTCACTGAGAAGCAGCTGCTGAGTTATGAGCACAAGAGGTTGATTGAGGTGGGGGGGGGGCTGTGAAAGATAAAGGGGGAGGAAATGGGTTCAGGGGGAGCCTCTGACCCTGATGCAGATGTGACAAAGGTTCAGTCCAGTGCAAACCCAGTGGCAAGCTCCACAGCAAAGCTCTTAAGAGGAGTCCTGTTTGGGGAGGAAAGAGCCCAGCCCTGGACAGTCACTGTGATCAGTCTTTGGCTGCAGGATTCTGCAAAAAGAAGGCCTTGGCTCCAGATCCTGTAGGTGCTACAGCAGAAGGTTGTTGGATAACCTCATTCCTCAACTGAATAGTCAGGTCTTTCTTGACAAGATCAAGCAGTACACCTGCATGGCTGTCATGGCCCCCACGTATGTCTTTCAGCCTATGAGCCCTCCTCCTCGGGGGCAGCTAGTTCCTATGCACCCCTCAGCTCAGGAGAGACGTCACATGGAAGAAGAGAGAAAGAGTCAAGACTTGGCCATTGAGTTCCAAGATAAGCCTTTGCTATGCATGGCTATGGCAGTTACTTGGCAGAAAAGTCACTGCCTGGATCAAAAGCTTGAATCATACCCAGTGAAAGATAGACTAGGACAATTCTGTGACCAGGGATGCTGTTGAACCTTGAGATGGGGAAGGAGAAGACTGATATGGGAAGAAGTACTGGAAGAAGCTAAAGCCTCATGGCTGAATCCCAGGAGGAAGGGGGATGTGAGAATGAGATGCCCAGGCAGAAGAAGGCAACACTCTGCATAGACCTGTTCCAAGCTGTGCCCGGTAAGGAGCTGAGAGTGGGGCTGAAACCAGCTTGTACGCTTCTCCACAAGCAATTAGACTGAGCAAGACAAAGCCATCTTCTAACTGGTCTACCCAGAAGGGGTATCTAGGCAATCTGTCCACAAGGAAGGGGTACTTTTTCTTTCTTTCTTCCTTTAAAAAAAAAGACTTGGCCACTGTTTTTATTTTATTTTGATATTTTTTTAATTGAAGTATAATTGATATACAATATTACATTGGTTTCAAAAATTCAACATTGTGAGTCAACAGTTATACACATTATTAAATCCTCACCCCAACTAATGTAGTTACTATCTGTCCAAATGGAAAGATGTTACAACTTTTTCCTAACTCAAACAATGTTCCTTGTGCCGGAGTCCAGCTCCAGCGGGGAGGTGTGAAGCCCAAAAGGATGAGATGGAGTTGGCGTATGGAGGGACAGGACACGGAGTCAGATGGAGGTGGTCTCTCGACAAAGTGTCGATGACAGCTTTATTTATACCATTTTGCACAAGGATATGATTATTTTTTATTATTCTGATGATTAATTAGTATAGGCAGTTGGTTAATAAGTATAGGCAAGCTTTTTTCTTTCTTTTCCTTTCTAATCTATTCATGGTTGGTCAAGCATTAGACAGGTGATTGTTTTTCTGTTCCTTGACTGAAACTTTTCCTATCAACATGTACTCTATTGTATTTTACGTTTCTATGCAACACAGTTTCTTAGTAGTGCATGTGACCGTAGGAGCATGCGGTATGTAGCAGTGACTATGGAGTCTATCAGCTCAGGGTGAAATACAGGTCACCTAGTGCCACAGTTAGCTAGGATTCTTTCCCCCAAAATATTCTTAGAGGCTTTAATAAATTTATAATCAATCTAAAATCATAAACTCATATCTTCACCTTATACCCCTTTATAGGGCACAGTAGGCAGCAAACTAAATTTCCCCTTCTTATCTACATTTCTCTTTCTTCTGTGTGAATACTAAAATCTCCCTGACATATGCTACACAGGTCTCTCATGACTCTATTACCGCAGGGACTAAACAAGTTCTTACATGGTGAACAATGCAAGAGCATTCATATCATAGAAACTGTTTCTGTTTTAACTACAAACCTTAAACTATAAACAATTATGTCAAATATAATGTATGATTATTCATTTGATTTTTATACTTTATATATGAATCGAATAAAATGTTAATGTAGTAGGTAAATGCAAGATATAGATAGAAAGCATGATTTAGAACTGTAAGAAGGCAGGTGTAGATGATTAAGTTTGTGCCTACAGACCAGGTCTTAATCCAAGCTGAACAAGGGCAACAAAACATCCACAGGTGTAGAAGATTTCTCTCAAAACTGGGGGATGAGGTTCTAAGCCTCACCTCTGTTGGCCCCCTTTTTCTTACCTGAGGGCCCCCCTGCGACTGTGCCTGTCTTAGGTTGTTCCTCCCTTGAGGAATCTTACCCGTCTCTGGCTAACCAGCCATCTTACGGGGCCATACAGGGAGATGAAAGCTGGTAAGTGAGAGAGAAGTAATATTCTTTGAAAAGGTTAGTTTTTTACTTCTTTGCAGATTTATACTCCATGGCTTCTATGCCCAGCACTTGTTTTGAGGTATCTTTACTTCCTGGAAAATTATGGTACTTGGTAATTTCACATATGAGGCACAAATTCTAGTAAAGAGCTGTAATTAGGAAAGAAGAAAAACAAACTATCGAAGTAGTAGAGGGAAGAAAACATGAAATGATTAAGTGTCAACAGGGTTATTCTATTCAATATTCTCTCATAACTCTATTTCTAGAAAACTTTCCATCACTAGTTTCACTAGCATTGTAAACCGGGGGGGGCATTCTCAGTGGAAATGGGGTGGTCAGTGTTTGACTAACTAACAGCAGGTTTCAGTACTTTATGCTAAGATCGCCATTTGGCCCCTGCGTGTTCTATTCTTCAGGAGCACTGTCCTGAAAAGCTCCTGGGAAGTTTATGTTCTCATCTTTTCTGTGCTGCTTAGCAAAGGTTAGCTTAGTCTTTGGCAACAATGCAAGTAAAAACAAAGCCAATGGTATAATAGAAAATAACAAAATCAAGGTGGGTAATAGAGGGAGCCAGCTGCGAAGGCCCCTGCTTTGCAGGGGTCTTCCTCCGGCCTGAGCTTTGCTACACAGCTTGAGTAGCATGGCTCCCAGCATCCTTGCACACCAGCAGGGGCCCTACTGTGCATTGCTTCTTGTATGGAGTCTGAGAAAAATCACAAGGCCTCAAAAGTCTCTCCATCTGAGCAAGGCACAGATGAGGGGAGATGGATGTCAGTTGGGGTGCTTATGATCACGGGCCTGAGGCTTCCTTATGGTGGTCTTGTAACACGGTGCTGGAAAGTCTAGAATTTGTCCCCTCGATGTGCAGAGCAGTACTGAGGTGGATGAAACCAAAAAACCTAGACAAGCCTCAACACAGAATAAGGAGCTTTTATGGAGACTAAGGAACTGAGAATCAAAGAGCATATGAGAATTAGTGGATAAGTAGTGTTTATCAATCATGGTTCCCTTCCAAGTATTTCATAAACCCTGGGGACTCAGCGACAGCTCTGAGGAGAAACGGGAAGGATCTTGTAATGACAGAGAATCTCTTATATGAGTGAGATTACCTAAATTCACAGAGGTTAAATTTCTGCTGTCCTGAGACATAGGGGCCCAAGGTAATCAAATGGTAGAAAACCTTAGGTATATACATTTGTGTTCACAGCTTGGCATGCATCTTGAAAAATTAGAAACTTCTGCACAACTGAGGTTCCAAGTTGAAGTGAATTGCCCTAGGTCTCAGAAATAAAGTGGAAAAGCAGGACTCAGATTTGGGCTTTCTAATGCAGAGCTGTGTTCTTTAACATGCAGCTCCCTACTTCCTCTCTGCAACCTGTTAGGAAACTCAGCTAGCAGTGTGCTGTTTGGCACACAGCAGGTGCTAGATAAATGCACGTTAGTGAATGTTAATTGATTCATTTGCTGTGTCCCTGAAGGTCGGTAATTTGCACACACAAGGCTGAAAGGTTTATGTCCTGTGTTTTAATTAGCCAACCATACTGATCCTAAGTGCTTTAGAGAAAGGGAGAGAAGCAGTTGAAACCAGATTTTTAAATGATCAAAACTGCTGATCTGTTTACACACGATGTCAGAATCTCACTGGTGAATATTATAGGAACATTCGAGCAGCCACAGTGCTGTGCAGAGAGCTAGTGCCCTGCAAAGGCAGAGCTGAATGCACATCTCTTTGTTGTGAGAACACCACCTACTGTTTAGTCCAGACAGCAGGCGTCTGAGCTCTGCAGAGTCCTTTGTCATACCATCTCCCCCACTTCTGTTTGCCTCACAGCCACCATGTCTGGGAACCAGACCAACTTATTTTATATTGAAATGCAAAGTGTTTAACGTACTTCCATTGATTCACAAAATAAATTATACTTTAACTCACACACACACACACACACACACACACACACTCACAACAATTGTGCATTTGCTGACAGATTTCTTAAATTATGGCCTCATTTTCAGAGCTAAAAACTGAGTGCCTAAAGAGAAGCTGTACAAAAACTCAAACAAATGTCCATCTATGGGCAAGTGGATAAAGAAACGGCACTGCATTCATACATGGAATATTACACAGTGACATAAAAGAACAAGCTAAATACACATACAAAAGCATGGATGAATCTCAAACCACTATGCCAAGCAAAAGAGGCCAGGTGCCAAAAAATATAGTACATTTATATAAAGTTCTAGAGCAGGCAAAACAAGTATTCCATGAAAAATAACATAACTGTGGTTGCCTCCAGGGTAAGGACTGCCTGGAAAAGGGCATAAGGAATTTTTCTGGAAGGTATGGTACATTTATAATAAATAGTATTGTACATTTAGTATCTAAGTTTTACTATATCTAAATTATACCTCAATGAAAATAATTGAATTTTTTAACTGTGAAGGACTAATAAAGGACTGGCAAAATGGCAACAGGTAAAGATGTCAAGAGATAGCTACAGTGATGATTGTCATTATTTGCTTTGTCTCCAAGGGCATATCCGCTTTCTTTGGCAACTCTGGACTCCATTGAAAAGATGCTGGATAAATTTCTTAGTAGACGAATATTAGGTAATATAACTCTTTGGACCATCTGTCACTGGCTACCTGGAGGATATTTTAAGTCATTATTTTTTTAATATAGAAAGCTTATTGTGTACTTGACACAGCCAAGAATATTGGATTAGAACAGGTGTATGTGATAAAATCAATTAAACATTAAAAAAAACATTACCCAGCCCCTCTCTTTCTAAAGAAATGTGGAATCAAATATTTCAGCTGCAGTCCTGAAATTTTAGACTCCTGGTTTGTTATTTAACTTTATGTCCCTAATCTGGGGTTGTTATAAGAATCCAATCAAATGGCATGTATAACAGTGCCTTGTAGGCCACATGACTGTATACTCTAATGACAATTATTACTATGCAAATTAATATGGAAACTGCAACTGAAATTTTCACCCCTATGCTAGAACACTAGGGATACTATAGTTATAATACATTAAATAGGCCTACTATGCTCCTCAATTACTTTGTCTGATTTCACATAAGATTTGGGACTTGTTTTCACTTGACCATGTATGTTTCCCCATCCTTACCCCACAGTCCTGCACATTTTCCATTCACTCCAACCTTCAGAAATTGTTCACGGAAAACCACCATTGCATCTTCATTTCAACCAGATTTTGACAAACACAGGTACTTCTTGTGAGGTGGATATCAGTACAGCATTGTCTTGCCTGAGGGTTTCAGCCCTGGGCAAGTTCACTATGGATTCAGTGAGACCAAGAAATGACAACAGAACATTCTTGGGGTAAAAGAGTTTATACCTGGTTTTATTCTTACAGTGGTAGGTCAAGAACTAGAGTCATGTCTGCATCCAGCACTCTGCAGGTCCTTAACCCACGTCCGTCTCTGCCTCCACCCAGAGCACTGAGAAGAGCTCTTTATATAGTGACTCAGTCAATAATAGCTCATTGCTTAGAGGTTTGGAAGCAGTAGCCTAGCAGTAGGCCAATTACATCACCAAGTAGTTTAGGGTCAGGTGAGGATCCTGGCCAGAGGAACGTCCATATTCCCAGCAAGCATGAAGGGACAGCATATGTTGGCCCTTTAAATTCTGCATGGTTAGTGTAGATGTAAAATACTTAAGATTTTCACTTGTGCTGAGTCAGCTCATTTCCTTTTTTTTCCCCCCCATCCAATTATTTTCTGATGGCTACATTTGCTGAGCAAAATTTACTTTAGCTTCATTAAAAAAGAAGTATCAGGTAAATAGAATCTGGCACCATCTGCTTGGAACTTAGTCATGATGTATCAGTGCCTATTTCTACATGATATATTGGAAATGTTAAGCGTACACTGAAAGCAATCTTGTGGTAATTTAATGCACAGGTGTTCCAGGCATTGCTGGCAAAGTGGACACAGAGATTTAAAGGCAGCATGGAAATGCCTTCAGCTTTAGGAAATATTAGAGCCCCAGGGAGAGAAGCTCCTCCTGGTTCCTGGATTTTCATTTGTAAATCCATGGGAAATATTTCAGAGTATTTTTAGTGCATATCATTTGTCAAATATTTCTAGGGATTGTAGAATAGAAAAGAACAGGCTTTTGCAATGCCTATGTGAGCATAGCAGCTCTATTCACAAGAGAAAATAGTGTCTGTCTTGCCAGTGGGTTTCAGCCTGGCATAATTTGCTATGGATTCAATGTGATGAAAGAAATTGACAGCAAAACGTTCTTTGGGGTGAAAGGGTTTATTATCAGGCCTGTTCTCCTGGGCAATAGGTCGAGCACTAGAGTCTGCCTCCACCCAGAGCACTGGGCCGAGCTCTCTATATAGTGCAATAATGGCTTATTGCCTAAAGGTGTGGAAGCGGTAGCCAAGCAACAGGCCAGTTACATCATCAGGTGGTTTAAGTTCAGTGAGGATCCTGGCCATAGGAACCCCAACTTCCCACACTCCACCCCTCCAGGATTCTCACTTTACAATATACACGCTTTCAATCTTCCGCAGTGGTCCCTGTGTGAGAGAGTTGGAGCACTGTAACCAGATTCCACAATAGCAAAAGAGGATAACAACAATTTAGAGATAATCCAAATTAAGATACAGCAAGATTTTGATACACATAACAGAAATTATAATAATCCTCAAGCCAGAGGAAGTTCCCAATCTCCTTCCTGTGTGGGCTCAAGTGAGGTTGCCTCGCTCTCCAGCAGGAAGTCTTGCAAACACACAGGCCAGACCCATGGCTCTGTCTCTGACCTCTGCCTATTTGGCCTTAACGCCTGGAAGTGCTGCTCTGGTTGCAGCTGTTGCCATAGCTCTAGTAAGATCCTATTGGACTTCCCATCTCATTTCCTTCCATCTGCTCCTGACCATATTAAATCAACCCACATCTGGGTCCTTGTAACCTTCGTGGACCCCGTAAATTCTTCTTGTGAGTAACTGGTCTTATTTTTTGCCGGATTCTAGTTGCTCCAGCCTCTCCTAAGTCTCCTACTGTACGTGTCACATCACTTATGGGATGCCCTAAGTGAGGGGAAAGAATGGCCACTAGAGACACAAAGAAGGATGTAGGAGCTGTTTGAAGTACAGTATTTCTCATCCCAGTAGTGAAAATCTCTTCATCTGGGCCATAATTCTCTGGACTATAGTTGGCATTTCTAATGTCTAGTTCTCGTAACACCTGTTGGAATTCAGCATATGTCTACCACCTAACAGGAAAGGATGGTAGTTCTCCTGGATTGGGCCACACAGCACGAAGTGCAGCCAAAAGCCAGTCAAATCAGGAGTGACTCCCTGGGGTCTGTTGTGCATTTAATAATCACTGCCTCAAGGCAGGCTGCATTGTCAGGGAAGACAGCTTTCCACCTCTGATCCCGACAGAACAATCCCATCCACCCCTAAGTCCCACAGATGCAGGAGTCAAGCTGATATATGTTCCTTGGTCTTCTGCCTGAACCAGAGCCCAAAATCACCAGCTCAGCCTGAGAATAGAGGTGGACCATAGAGTGCCCCACGACATGGGGTGGGGGCTGCTCCTCTCCTTGGGGAACTTTCAGCTGGTGGGTCTTTTTACAACCGCTGGACCTGCTTTCAATACAGGAGGTGCCAGTGCCTCTGGCATCACCCCTTCATCCTTCTCCAGGTCCTGCATTTCTAGCGTTGATGGCACCTTTCTCTCCCCTTCCTTGAGTGCCTCCTCTGCTACAACCTTTACCTTTTCTTCTGTGCCTCACAGCAACGCTACCTCAGCCTTCAGAAGGTCTCTTACCATCACCTCAATGCTTTGCAGCTCACGTTCTCATGCCACCTCCTCCTGTGCTTCTCTCAGGAGTTCATCTTTCTCCTTGATGGCCCCTTACTCCTTCAGAAAACCTAGCAGCACTGCCATCTCATCTCCAATGGCACCTTGCTGCCTGCACTCTCGTGCTGCCTCCTCTCGTATCAGTGCCATCTCTTTGTTCAGGGAATCCACAGGAGTTTGCAGCTCCCGTTCTCATGCCACATCCTCTCCCATCAAAGCCATTTCCCTCCTCAGGGAATCCACAGAAATTTGCAGCTCACGTTCTTATGCCACCATTTCTTGGGTGTCTTCTATAGATGTTTTTAATGCTGTGAGAAGCAGTCAGCCCAGAGTCTCTGCTGCCTCACAGGCACTCTGTTTCTCAAAGGATCTGCGTACTATACCAAGAGCCACCCCTACTGCCTCAGATGTCCCCTCCAGTTCCCCCAGTCCTGGGGTGGGTCCCAGTTCTCTAGGAGGCAAGCCACTTCAGACCACATACCCACTGGGGGACGATCCATTGTTTCCCCATTCACAGGGGCAGCCCGCTGAAGCACCCCTCCCATAAGGGCAGCCTGTCTTTTTCTTTGGTCAGCAATGAACCCTGCCAACTTTCGCCCATTGTCTTGCCAATGGGTTTCACCTGTTGGAGTTCAGCATATGTCTGCCATCTAACAAGAAAGGATGGTAGATCACCCGATTGGGCCACACAGCACGTAGTGCAGCCAGAAGCCAATAGAGGAGGGAGTGACTCCCTGGTGTCTGATGTGCATTTTGTAATCTCTGCCTCAAGGTGGGCTGCATTGTCAGGGAAGTCAAATTTCCCATCTCTGATCCCGACAGAACAATTCCATCCACCCCTAAGTCCCACAGACACAGGAGCCAAGCTGATATTGACTCCAAGGGCTTCTTCCTAAACCGGGAGCCCAAATCCACCACCTCAGCCTGAGTGTAGGGGCGGAGCATAGAGTGCTCCACGACCCGGGGAGGGGGCTGATCCTCTCCTTGGGGAACTTTCAGCTGCTGGGTCTTTATTTTCTTTACAACCACTGGGCGTGCTTTCAGTACAGGAGGGGTCAGTGCCTCTGGCATCACCCCTTCATCCTGCTCCAGCTCCTCCATTTCTGGGGCTGATGGCACCTTTCTCTCCCCTCCCCCAAGTGCCTCCTGTGGTACAGCCTTTACCTTTTCTACTGTGCCTCCCAGCAGGGCCAGCTCAGTCTTCAGAAGGTCTCTTACCTTCACCTCAATGCTTTGCAGCTGACATTCCCATGCCACCTCTGCCTGTGCTTCCCTCAGGATTCCGTCTTTCTCCTTCATGGCCTCTTTCTCCTTCAGTACTCCTAGCAGCACTGCCATCTCGTCTCCTATGGCACCTTGCTGCCTGCACTCTCTTCCTGCCTCCCCTCACATCAATACCATTTTCCTCCTTAGGGAATCCACAGAAGTTTGTAGCTCGCATTCTTGTACTGCCTTTCTTGGGTCTCTTCTGTAGACCTTTTTAATACTTGAGAAGCAGCCAACCCATGGTCCCCGGTGCCTAACGGACACTGTTTCTCAAAGAATCTTCTTACTATACCAAGGGCCACCCCTACTGCCTCAGGTGTCACCTCCACTTGCCTCCAGTCCTGGGGTGGGGCCCAGTCCTCTTTGAGGCAAGCCACCTCAGACCACATACCCACTGGGGGACGATCCACTGTCTCCCCATTCACAGTTGCAGCTGGCTGAAGTGCCTCTCCCATAGGGCAGCCTGTCTTTTTTCTTGGTCAACAGTGAATCCTGCCAACTTTTTCCAATTGTCTTGCCAATGGGTTTCAGCCCTGGGCAAGTTCACTATGGATTCAATGTGACCGATGAAACTGACAGCAAAATGTTCTTCGTTTGAAAGGGTTTATTACCCGGCTTGTTCTCCCGGTGGTAAGTTGAGCACTAGCGTCTCTGCCTCCACCAGAGCACTGGGCCGAGCTCTCTGTATAGCACAATAACAGCTTATTGCCTAAAGGTGTGGAAGCAGTAGCCCAGCAACAGGCCTATTACATCATCAAATGGTTTAACTTCAGTAAGGATCCTAGCCATAGGAACCCCAACTTCCCCACAGTGTCCAAATTCAACTGCTGTTGAAAGATATGGCTGATATCTTGACAGTAAGATGAGAAGTTGTTTGGGGTAGTATTTCCAAGTGCGAGTGTGGAATTCAACAAAACTCTCTTCAGATATTTACTCTGTCATTTCTTTGATTTGATCTTTAATTAAATCCTCATAAGCTTCAGTTTCTGTATCTGTAAAACAGGTATATTTGTAGTCATTATTTTGCTTACTGATTGCTGTGAAACAAACCATCCCAAAAGTTAGTGGCTTAAAACAATAACTTATTATATGATCCTTTGGATTAATCAACTAAGATGGTAGACTTCAGTAGCTGCACCTGAGACCATATGACTTCGAACACCTGTAATATTTACTATTAAGCCTTTTACAGAAAAGTTTGATGACTCCTGTATTTAATAATATGTTGGGCTTTTATGTTTATTTCTTATTTTTCAGGATATGCTGTATGTTTCTTTTACATGTTTGTTACATATGTTTTTCCTCATAATTTATAATTATTTTTAATACTTTTCTTACCATTACTTTTTTAACTATAGCATTCTAAAATACGTTTGATCCTCTTCTACCTTAGGTTTAACCCTTGACTTTCTAATCTGAAAATGTATATATCAATATACTTTACAGTTTTCAACATCTCCTCATCCTTTCTTCTTAGAATCACCAAGAATTTTAGTTGATTATATTTTTGATTTTCATATTTTGCCTTAGTATATATCATCTCTGAATTTTGTCTTGTATTCTTATACTATGTTTTGACGCCCCTGATATTTAACTTGAAGAAGTCATTGTAGTTTATAATACTTCCAGTATTCTGGAGGCTGAACTGGGAGCTCAGAGTTGTTGAGTTGCTGACTGGGGGCCCTTTGTTCTTGTCCACACAGCATGGCTTTTAAGTTCTAAGAAAGAACATTTCAAGGGTAAGCACTCCAAGAAGCATATAGAGCAAGCACATTCAGGCCAGGTAAGGGCTAGGCCCACACTGACACAGCACCATTTCCACTGCCTTCTATTTATTGACTGTGCAGATTAAGAAAATGTGAGCATTTTACACAGACCTTGATTCACATGAAGCCCTATTCAGTTGTTACTAATGTTATTCGGCCAGTGTGCTATTTGAAGTGAGGTTGTAGGATATGGCATTAGGGCAGCTAAAACTAAGGCTTGGGAGAACAAAACAAATACAGGCACCATCAAAGTGGGCCTATAAATGTTATCTGGTCAACCACCCTCATTTTTATAATTAGGGAAATGGAGACTCAAAGGCAAGCACGGCCACAAGGTCACACAGTTCACAGTAGAGCTGAGTTTGAAAATGGATCTTGTGCCTAGTCCATTGTTCTTGACCACAGGCAATTTTATTCCCTTTTGTAGGCCTTAGTTCCTCTAGCTGTAAATTGGGGATAGCGAACATACTTTCCTTTAAGTGCTGTTGGAAGGATTCAGTGAACTACTGACTGTAAAGTACTTATTTCAATGTCTCACAGTGGGCACATTCTCCAAAACTGCTGGGTGTTATTTCTACCACAACTCTTCTATTATTATTATTATTTTCATCATGACTATCATCCTTTGCTGCCTTTGGAGGAGTTTGACCACATATTATCTGTACTGATGTTGTTCTGGATTTGGGATCCAAGTTGTGCCTTCTGCAATGTCTCTTCTAAAACAGGAGTTTGGTGTTAACTGAGGTTGAAATCAGTTTGGCTACACTCAACAACCTTCCCAGGTCAGAGAAGAGATCACAAGCTTTACAGTGCACTCACAGTCTGACACCTAGTGAGGCTGGTTAATTTCTGCAACACATTCTGGTTAATTTCTGGTTAAATTATCTCTAGTAAAAGCTAAAGCTTTCCATCCCACAAGCTTCACATGATCTGCCTCCTCCCCACTTTACAGCTTCCTCTTCTGTAGCTCTTCTTCTCCTTGCTCTCTGCTTTCCAGCCACACAAACCCCTTGTTGTTCAGTAAACATACCAGGGATACCAACCTTGGTGCCTTGCCAACCTGATCCTTCCACCTGGGACATTCTGCCCCCAAATATCCACTTAGATAAATCCCTTACTTTCTTTCTTTAAGTCTTCCTCTAAATCTAATTTTCCCGGTGCTAACTATCTTGACCATCTTATTTAATTCCTACCCCTCTCTACTATACACCCCATCCCCCTTTTCTGTGCTCTTTTCTTTTCTCTTTTTTCCTTAGCACATCCCACCTGGTAATCAGTATAGTTCACTGATTCATTACGTTTATTTTTTCTCTATCTCTCCTACCTTGAGTATAAACTCAATAAAGTCAAGGTCATTTATCCAATATATTCCAAGTGACTAGAAGGTAGTAATTCCATAATAAATATTTGTTGCTGAATAACAATTTATAGACTTAAAGTAAAAGAAGCTGCCATCAAAACAAGAAAACTTCCTCTAAGGCTGCAGTGGATGGTCTCACCTTCCTACATGGCTTTCATACAAGCTGTACATATGATGCCCCAAACTACTTTTTCCTGCTACTGTCCCTCTTGTACCTAATTTTAATATAGAACTGACTAACCGGTGGTTCCATGCAGATGTCCCAAAGACACATGAAATTCAGATGTCAAAAATGTTAATTCTTAATCATCCATTTCCTCTTTCTTCTCCTCTATGCATTATTTCAGTGGATGGCACCATACATCCAATCAGAAACCACTGAGATATAATATTATAAATACATTAAGGCTTTATAATATTAATAATTAGAGTAAACAGAGGAAATATGGCACTATTTTTCTTTTTCTGTTTCGGTCACAAAGCAAACTGAGGTTTGAATTAATCTCTGGAGAGAAGCAAATCAGCTAAAGTTGTCTGCAAAAGTTTAATTTTAGCAAAAGACCATTGAATCTTATGTAGGTAAGGAAAAAATTGAAGATGTTGGAAGAGGGGTATTGGATAGTGAAAAGGGGTTGAAAACCTGGATTGGAGGGTGGCAGAATTGAACCACTGATAGAACCAAGATATCAGAAGGATTAAGCTGACAACATAGGAAGGTTTGGAATTTTTATTTTGGAAGTGGTCCAGCTACTGGTAGTAAGATGTAGGCTCTAAGGATGGGAATAGTGGAAGAGGTGGCAAGGAAGACAGGAAATCTGGAGGTAAGAAAATAATAGAGAGGCCAAGTCACTAGATAGACCATCTGTGGGGCTGTTGATGTCATCAGGGAGGATGACAGGCATATTAGTGGAGAATAAGATCATAAGCTAGAAGCCACTTTTCAGGCTGTGAGAGAGGACTGGAATCCAGTGGATAACTTCAGACTTCCACAGACCAAGAAATCATCTTGAACTCCTTAAAACTATTCAGTTTCCAATATCTGTTGGTTTTCTTCTATTTTGCTCTAGAATCCATTCATTTCTCTCCATCTTCTATCCTACAGCCTTAGCCCACAGTCATGTAATTTCAAATCAAGTTATTGCAACAGCCTCTTAATTGATCTTCTATGTCTCTAGGAGTCCCAAACAGATTTTTTAAAATTGTGGAATAATTCAATGCCATACTAAGTGAATAAATTTATCTCCATCTCCTCTACTACTGCTTTAACTCACAGTCATGGGATTTCACACCAAGTTATTTCAACAGTCTCTTAATTGGTCTTCTACATTTCTAGGAGTCCTGAGCAGGTTTTTAAAACTGGAATTATTCAATACAATACTAAGTGAATAAATAAATAACTTGTTTTAGGATCAGATGATGGTAACATAATACAGTGAACATGATTGGTTACCTATACAACATCCACTGCCAACTTCTTTCTTTTTAACAGGAAAACCCTTTTCCATTTTGTTCAGGTATCCACCCTTCCTCCCTGTAGTCAAACGTCTAAGGGAAAACTGAAACCACTCCCTGGTCCAAGAAATGCCTGATTAAGTGAAGGAACTCTCAAAAAGAGTCTCTTCATATTTTGGGTGGCACCCTTCTTCCCTGTACAGGGCTCTCCAAGTATATTGCTGGGCATTTAGCCATTCAGATATTCCCTGCTAAATATTAAGAGCTGTCTAGTAATTGACAACCAAAACTGCCCCAAAGTATTATGGTCTAATTTGAGGACCATTAGTGTAGGGGTTCAGAATAGGCATGTGGTCCAATTCTGCCTACTAAGAAATGAAGAAAATTCTAGTGAGGAACATCTAGATAAAGTTTCTTCATGTCAAGAGGGACACAAGAAGACATGCCCTTTTCCTATGGATTGTGTCATGCCTGTTTGATCACCTTGAACAGCTACTTTGCTATACCACCTTGAATGAATGAAATAAAACTATCTGCAAGCTTGGCAGGTGGGAGGAACAACAAAAACCTGGGTCCTTGCCAAGTGGGAAGAACAACAAAAACCTGGGTCCTTGCCTTTCTAAATCAAATAACTCTGAGACCCATACTATCTTGGAATTTCTTTTTATGTTAGAGAACAAAATTATTAGCACTTAAACCAGTCTGAGGCGGAGTTTCTGATAGTTGCTGCTAAAAGCACCCTAAAGAATTTATATACTTGGTCCTTAAACCCACCAGGAAGAAAGAGAACTATTCAACCAAATATTTCATTGTTTTTGAGAAGTTAAAACAAAATCTGCATTAAGAGGCATTTCTCTGTCTCTCCTAATCCATCCAGAAAATTGATTTAAAAGCACAGAAAAATCATTTGGAGAAAATAGCACTCAGTTTTGTTGCCTCAGTCAAATATATATATTGATTTCTTTGCTAGAGGAAAGGAGAAATAAGCTATCTCCGACAACCTACCAGTAGGATCAGTTCTTTGCTATTTCTAGATTGATCCATTTTCTTCATTATTCCTCCCTTCCATTTTTCTTTTAATGGGAGGGAACTGCTTTTTTTTGTGGACAGATGGACTGAAGGGTCAACCTTAACTTCTTAGGGGATATATTCCATGGAGTAAGTTAATAGGGAACTCTCTGTTATAACAGGAAGGACAATTTCCATCCAGAGAAAGAGTTCTCTGCAGCAGTAAGAAGAAGAAAAGATTCCCTAACTACTCTTTATGACCAGTTTCACAGTTTACGTTTGTCTTTGAATCACTAACCACAGGTAAGAACAATCTGTACAGCAGAAACGAGAGTCAAGGAAAGAAACTCGGCTGACAAGAAAGAACTTTTGCAAGGCAGGGTCTTTTTTCTGTGTAATTCAAGCTGTAACTTACTTGAAAGCACTGATTATAAAGCTGACACGTTGTTTCAGAACTTAGGCAGGAATAGCAAATGTATCCTTTGATGTGTTCCTTTTAGACAAGCCTTCATCTAGTAGATCACACTGGAGCATGGTTTTGGTACTCCAAGCCTTGATTCTGTCCCTTGAAAACGATAGGAAATTGCGCTGTAAACTTCCATCCAGAACATGTAGATGAGAGAAAAATCTACATTCCTTTGAAGACTCGGTATTCATCACGCATGCCCGCAGCGTAGTCACTGCTTTAACAGAACTTAGACAATTGAAATTTCCTGGCAGTGAAAGGAGGAGGTAGAGAGAGAGGAAGAGGTTGGCTTGAATGGCAGGAATGGGGCTTCAGCGGGATACTGGAGCATCACAGATTGTCCCGGGAGAGCCTTGCCTGCCAGCGCTCTCCCTCCATTCTCTCACACAAAGGGCTTCCTAGTGAGCCTGCTCTACATTTCAGCAGCCCCTGGCAAGCTCCATAGGTATCAGGAACAAACTGCTATGATACAGTAGCCCTCTTAGCTTTTCTCAGCTTGCTTTAAGTATTTATCTGAGTAGGAATTCAAAACTCTCTATGTTGCTTTTGTAAAAATGATTTATTACCTTCTTCTGTTCTTCAAAGGGTTAATATCATTTTTTGTCTCTGGTAGAAACCCGAGTGGGCATTTGTCTTTTTCTCTTTCTTTCCTTCCTTCTTTCTTTTAAAATAGGAAAACGGTCCCCTTTCCTATTTTAATCGTACCATCCTTTGTAACTCAGTTTCACTTCCGTAGACATCCACAGGAGAAATCTCTTTCTACCAGCTCCCTATTGATGCCGGGGTTCTTGTTCACGAAGCCGAAGAATGAGCTTCACAAACACTCAAGGTAGGAGAGCAAGGTACAGGTTTTTATTGAGAGATGAAGTGAGAGGACAGAGCTCCCAGCTCACGCCAGGAGGGGACAAGAGAGTCCGTGGTTGGCTCATTGTTTAGGGGTTTTATGCGCGGTTGAGGATTTTCAGGAATGAGGGTAAAGGGTTAGGGGTGCAGACTTGTAAGACTGCCTGCCCTGTCCCCAAGGTGGGCTGGGTTGTTGTCTGTTTGCTTGGGTTGTTTATAGTTGAGATTGCTTACCAAAGTAGTCTTTTGCCTAGGTTGCAGATTACTTGATTATGATTAGAGAAGAGAAAATAGCACATAGTTACAATTAAAATAAACTGGGCCTTTTAGCAGGATAAGGTAATTTTACATTGTCATGATGTAATTGATACAATAAAGTGATGGTTTATGCTGAGATACTTTTCTTTATCTGCAGAACACTTAAACATTCCAGGCCAAGTTGCTCCTGGCTTTTTGAGCTTTAAGCGATTTCAATGAAGAATGTCTATATTCCTAGTCATGTATACAAATCTTTACCCTAGGGAATTAGTGTGACTCTGACTTTGCATAATGCTTAACACAGAGTTTTGATAGGGACTTCTTTGCATATTGTTACATTGTTGTGACTGTAATTACCTTGCTCTGCTTTTTTTCCAGAGGCCCTCACCCTACTCTGCCTAATCCCATGGTCCCTGTCTCACTATGATCATCAAAACATAGCACCACAAAATGCATAGCTTAGTTTTTAATTTCACAATGAATTTTATGTGTGTGCATTTCCCACTTAAAGCCAAATTTCCTTAAGAGGGGCGTTCATACTTTATGACGCCATAGAGCCTCACCCAATGCAATGGCACATAAGTAAGTGTTGATAAATGTTTGCTGATAAATCTATTGAATAAAATATTTTATTAACCAGAGCCAAGTGTTGGTACAATTGCTCAATGATGCAACTGTTCTGGCAAAGGGCAACTCCTTTGAAGGCAGTTTCCTGTATATCACCACTTCTTTCTCACTTTATATTCCCTTCTACCAAATCCTTTTTATCCCAGGTACCATGCCATCACCCCTTGTTTTGGTAATTAATTGAAAAAGCGAGACAAATTCATGGAATGGGGTGGAATTGCACCTTCTTTCCTCCCTCTGCACAGACAACTTACTATTCGTCCAGATAAAATATACTTATTTTAACAGTGGCCTCCGATTGTTCATTTGAAGAGCCGATTCTAATGAAGATGGCTTTAGGCCAGAGAAAGAAGGGTGGCTGGCACTATGCTCAATTTGTATGTGGATAGCTACAGAGAACTCCTTAGCTGGGTTCTAAGTAAGCTGTCACTACAGTTGAGTTTACCTGATTCTTCCTACTACCTCCTCCACTCCTCAGTGCCCACCTGCAACTCAAGTTCTTCTGATTTGCCTCTCAAATATGTAACTTCCAAATCTTTATCTCTATCTGTCTATATATTACCTATCCAGCCATCATTAAAATCCTTCCATGAAGTTTCATAGTTTTTTGGGGGGATGCGAGGAAGTTAAATTTCTTATCAGCCTTTCCTAAACTGATCTTGGATTATCTAACATAATTTAGAGCAAATCCCCATCTCAGACTTACCCCTCTAGAAACATTATACTTTTTATCTTATGCCTCCTACATATGCAACACACACACACACACTTCTGCTGCACACAGTGATGTGTTCATGCTATTCCTTCTCCCCTGACTACCTTTCCTTTCTGTGCTCAGCTCTTCCCTGCTCATGCATATCTGCTGTACAACCATCCCCACCATAGACTTAACCAAGCACCCTACTTTAGTGATTTTGGTACTGAAATTAATAATTTTTTCCATGGTATTGAAGTGAATTATTTTAGAACCTGCCTTTTCTTCTGTACTGTGATGCCACTGAAGGCAGAGACCATGTTTTATTCAGCTCTAAATTCCTCAGTGAATGGTTGAAAAACTCAGTCAGAATTTGATAAGTGGAGCTGGAATGTGCAAGGCAAACCAGGGTCCTGTTAGTTGCATATTTATTCTGCAATTGGCTCTTTGGCCTAACTTCAGGAGGACAAATGATATCTGCTATCAATGACTGCCTGGATTGTGGTGTAGAAGAAATATAATGCTGTGATTGATTCGTGATGTCTGCATTGGGCAGAATTTCTAGTGGGAACTTTGTCAGTGCACTTTTCAAATCTCAAGTTCTTTGACCTTTGTGAAAGATTTGTATGCTTTGGTCCAAATAAAATCTCTATGAGCTCTTTCTCTTCTTTTGTAACTAGTTTCTCAGCCATCAGTTTTGTCACTTAAGCGACAGAAGTATAGAAGTAACATTAACAGATGCTTTATTTTGTAGTCAAAAGCATCATGTTCTGTTTTCTCTGACCCGGAATCCTGTTAAGAATCAAGGAGCAGATGTTCAATGCTCATTCTCATGGGTAAAACTTCAGAAAATAAGCTTTGCATTTTGAGACTAGACATTCTGAACAAAAGGATCACCCTGGGTCTCAGGTCCTTGCATCTACACAATAGCCCAGAAGGAGAAACAGGTAGCTCCATTATGGATCTGTGCCTATCATTTTTGTCCTAGGCTAGTATTTCTGTGTTCAAGTATAATATTCAAAACTATGGGAAGGAATGAAGTTTCAATCTAAAAGGAACAAAAATTAGCCATTGAATCTCTTTTTCACTTTGGAGGGAACATTGTATCCAGAAATAGAGGACTCTTGAAAAAATGAAAAATTTCATCAGCTGTATGCAGGAGCTCTGCTAGGTGGAGCATACAAAGAGGAATGAGGCTATCTCTGAACTCATAGCACTTATATCTTATATATTTTATTTTAATAAACAAATCATGTCTATAATTAACTGAAAAGTGAACTAGAGCATATAGTACTAGTAGTGCAAGTAAAATGTACAGCAAATGGAGATTGTGGATTCCTTCAGAAGGAGGTATTTTCAATGCTCTCTTCAATGGCATTTGGAAAAAGAATGAAAGAAATGGAATCCTAGATGCAATAAATACCACAGCAGGGTTATACAGGAATTTAGATCAGTTCTCAGGATATGTCCCCTATACTAAATACTGTGCTAGGTTCTAGCAATAGAGAGAGATGAGTAAAATTGATCTAGGATTTTTAATATAAAGGTGAGAAAGCCATGTTGTGTTTATGTGGAATATTGAGGTTGGTTTGGTTTATATTTTGATATAAGAGGTGAATAGTGAAAAGACAGACACTGACCAGATAATAAAAAGCCTTGATTAAAAACACCAAGGAATTAGGTGCCATTTTATAGAAGTAACTGAGGATTTTGTGGAATGAAAGTGACATGATTTTGTTGTTGTTTACTTTTAATTGCATGGTGTCTCTAAAGTCACTTGAAATCTTTTGATGAAAACTACTTAATCATTTAAAAGTACATACTTAGGTGTCATTGATTTGGATTCCATGAATCTTTTCATAATTCCTATATGGACTACACTGAAATTTACTGTCACATTCTATGAGGAAATGATTTGATTTTCTAAATGAATAAATAACATGATTGAGAGTCTTGAAGGAATATTTTTATTTCCAACTGGTTTTAAGCATTTAAGTCAGTTGTTTGCATACACAGTATATGTACTCATAAATAGAGCTTCATTAATGCCCATTTAGCTGAAGATTGCTATAATTAATATATTCCATCATCCAGATTCTTAATTATGTAAGACATCATCATTTCAGCAGAAGATTAATCTGATTGGTGGAGCTCTAATTTTTAAATGTCCTGTGAAACAGGACTGTTTGGGGAGTTTATATCCAGTTGGGAGGTAGGGTTCTGAAGAAAATTTCCCCTTCTTTCATGGGAATCTTTTCCTAAGGGAATAGATGGATTGTATAGCGATATTTCCCTTCATCCCTTCCTATAAAATGTCTCCACTATCTTTGACAGTTATAATCATCAATACTTAGGGTTTGGGAACTCAGTGCAATCAGTATCACATCCTGGAAATAAAACCCTTTACTAATCAAAAAGGAATCAAAATATCCTGCTATTCCACACTAAAATCTTGAGGGTCCAACATACAGATATCAAATATGTAATTAGTACCTTCCACTGATCCAGTGAAATCATTTACACTCTTGAAGACAGTGTAAACATCTTGACAAGAATTATGTCTCACTAATCTTTACAACCCCAAGAACTAGAGTGCCATTTGGAATAAGATATGTGTTAGAAAGCACCTGTTTGAATGGAATTCATGAAATAATCAGGATCTCTGTTGAGCTCACCAAGCAGCTTCCATTAACTAATGCATAAATAATCAAAAACCATTTTCTAGTGAGCTCGTAACTTGTTTTCTTAGAAGAATAATGGTACTGTTTTCATTTTTTCACATGTGCAAACTATCACAGTGGTAACAGTCTTGGAAAATATTTACACAAAGTTTCTTGCTCTCAATTTGAACATGAATTCCCCCCCCCCTCAAAAAAAAACCTTTTTCCAAGATATCCAGGTTTTCCCCCATTAAGACTACACTTTGATATGGAAAGATGTGAAGAAATGCCATTTGGTATAAAATTCTGGCTCTCAATGGATTGCTGGTAAAAGTGACAGTAGCTGGTAATAACTGGTCATCTGCTAACAACTGGTAGCAATTAGCACACTAGATAAAATGTGCCCTCCAAAGTTTGGGTGCATGGCTTTTAGACCTGATCATGGCCACTCTCCAAGGAAATGAACAGCGCTCTTTAGTAGCAAACTATTTGAAAAGTGAATGTGATAGGAAACTCAACATTAATCAACAGACCTTGGTTGGCTACCATACACTTCACTGTTTGAAGCTCACAAGAGGAGTTCACAAATAGTATTGAGGTGAGCAGCACTAAAAAAGGAACAAAAGGGGTGATGCCTCCCTCGACTTATCCATCTGTTTACATTCTCCTCACTTTGACCCCATAAGATGGCACTTTTTATTTTGGTTCATATTTTGGAGGGTTCTCTGAGAAATGGTTCTGATGACAAAAAAACAAAGATTTCTTTTGTGGTTTTGCTAAGTTCATATAGAGCAGGAATTGTTCATCTCTGTATTTACTGTGAAGGACATGTAATATTGATGCATGGATGTGCTCCGTGGGAAGACATGAATGCCATGCCTGACATCAAGCCATAGGGTATGCCTGACATGATAACATAAACTGTAACACACTGAGGATTTCAGGACTGGCTTCTCAGGGTTGCATGCATGGTGTTTCAAGGATGCAGGGGAGAACATTGGAGTCACCATATTTTAACACCCCAAGTATAAACCCCAATGTTTTTCACCATCTCCATTATTTAGTGAAGACTATTAATAAACATTTAAGTTATAGAAACTTCATATAAAAGCAGAACTGAACAGACTAGGTAGGCAAATGGAAATACTGGACTTATTTCTCCAATTAGGTGCCAGGGATTTGATGTTACATTGAAACAGAATACACCATATATCCAGGCTTCAGAATTAAAACTTTGTTTGTTTTTCCTGTGCATCTATCTAGATAGCATTAAAGATTATCTCTCCTAATTCCCCATATACTTTTTGCTCATAGCTTTTTAGAGTGACTAATCAGAACTCATAATGACCTCTTGCATATAAAAATGAGGCATATTGGAATCATTAAAAAGAATTACTAATCTTGGATCTAACAAGTTAGATGGGCAGAAATTGCTGAAGGTGTGTCATATTTTATGTGTCCTACAAGATACATGGTTTTGGAAAAGACAGACATCAGATGTCCCCTCCTTCCTTACCCTGTTCTCAGCCCCTGACACCACACAGGGGGAAAAAGAAGTTTCTGTACTTGGTATGAATATATTCCTTTGGATGAGCTTGAAATGTTACATTGATCTTTCTCCTGTTGAGACCCTTGGTTTCAGAGGGTAACATTTCTCTCCTGATACTGTATACTGGCATTCTATGATGATGGGGAGGTCCCCGTCCTGGGAAGATTGTGACTGCTATAATTTTTAGGATGCTGTCACCCTTTGCCACCCTAGAGAGAGTGGGAGAGAATCTCTACTGCACTGTTAACTACTTTTTACAGTGGGCCAATGTGAATGGTAAGCTTGGGGCATTCATTGGGCCACATTTCACCAGTGCACCAGGCCAGGTCTCAGCCTTGGAGTCAGCTTCCAGGACAGAGATTTAGAGGTGAGGAAAGCCTCATTTAGCTTTGCAAGCCTGAGTTTGCAAATGCATTGTGTCAAACACCCGTCTGCCATGGGCAGGGAGCTGTTTATTGTGTATTTCCTCAGTCACTAAGACACTGGTCTTATTGTTCTAGTATTTGTCATCCCATTGGCACAGCCAGGGAGGGGAGGAGGTAGGACCTGCAACAGCAATAAACTGAAATCCTGATGGCAAAGAGGAGAAGGGTTTGTTCCGCTTGAATGGTTATGCATCCTATTCCCTGGAAGTGTTATTGCAACCCTTATGATGCCAGCAGACATTCTGAGTTCTATAAAGTTTCCTACAATTTAGGAAGCCAGACTAATTTTTCTGTCTTCACAATGTTACCCCATAACTATTGGGTTGGTTCTATTTCTGGTAATGCAGACACTCCAAGATGTAAACATGAATACAATGAAGTTCATGTTAGGCATATATTTACAGTCTATCTAGGAAAAGAAGACAAAAACATGAAATAAATAGAATACAAGACAGGATTTATTAACTGTCAGATGAGTAGTAGAGAAAAAAGGTGTTGTAATGGCTCAAAAGGATGCCTGAGAAGGAAAGGATGATTCACAAAAGATGAGCGATAATTGACAGAATTCAACTAGGCAAATCACATGCACTGTTGGTGGGAGTGTAAACTGGCACAGCCCTTTGGAAGAGTGATTTGAAAAAATCTATTAAAATTATCTATGGGCACAATTTTCCATCCAGCAAAAGCCCTTCTTAGAGGTTGTCCTGGGAATTATACACATGCACACATGCCTTAGAGAGGTATGTCTGACGACTGTTAATTGTAGCAGTGTATGCGACAGTGCTAACTTGAAAAATTTAAGGGAATAAATAAGCTAACAGCCACACTTCAGAATCCTATGCGGGGATGACAAATAATCAGATCATTCTATATTAGAAACATGGAAAAACACCCAAGACACGACATTAAATAAACAGTCACATGCAATATGATACCACTCAATTTTTAAAACACATAAAACAACATGCAAGTATACAGGAATACATAAAGAAAAATAGGAGGAGGCACACCAAACTGTTAGCAGTGGATAGACAGAGGCCTACAATTGGGCATATGTTTAAATGAAACATTAGCCTTGGCTGTATATGTACTTATATTATGAATATAATCATTTTTATAAAATAATTTTTAATGAATAATTCAAACAGGCAATAGGAGAAGATGGAAAGAGCTGAGGTGCAGAAAGCAGCAAGACACCTGGGAAAATACACAAATGCTACCCAACCCCCAAACTGATTTTTAACTCCTACTTGCCCACCCTTCCTGTCTGGCTCCTCTCAAATTTTGCTGTCTAAAAAGCAAATGTGATCAGGTCACTCCCCTACTTAAAGAACTAAGTTCAAATTCCTTAACATGCCACCCAAAGGCCTTCAGAATCCAACCTGACCAGTTCTTTCTCTCCAATCCCTTTCCTGCTTTATCAAAGTCAGCTGAACCAAACCACTTGCAGTTTTGTGCCTGTTCCACATTACCTACACCTTCATTCTTTCACCCATGTTCAGGGAACGATCCTTTGCTTCCACCCCCCCAGTAAGCCTCAAGGCTGTTGAGTCCTGTGTGATGTTCCTCAGACCAGCTCTCACACTATAAATTTCCCTCTCCTGCCTTTTTGGCTGCATTGCAGCTGTGAACATCCATCACCCACATCACTCACTTGGACTGATTTTTCTATGCCTAAATGGGAATAAACTTTGATAGCTTAAATTATTTATGTGTAGGGCCTACATTTGGCTGAAATGCATTCATTCATTCACTCTTTCATTGCACAAATAATTGTCTGCTGCATTCTAAGCTGTGTGCTGGGCACTGGAGAATACAAATTCATCCTCATGAATCATATAATCCAGAGGTAAAGGAAGAAATGGATGGATGGGTACAAGGAAAATCTAGGTGATGTTATGCCATGGGGGTGTCTTTACAGAAGAGGACACAGGGGACATTAGTGTTGCTCTGGCTGCTCCCAAGCCTCCCATTTCCTAATCACATCTGTTGCTCTGATGGGGAATAACCTCACTTGATGTTGGGCTTGCCTCCACTCAGCAGCAGGCATGTATTCCAAGCATGGTCAGATACTTTCCTCGCACCTGTCATTGTCATCGTGGGTAGAGGTACATGAGGATAAATGCTTTGGTTGCTCCAAAGCAGCAGCAGCTTCAGACTGCACCAACACAGCGGTTCCTACTAGCATTGTGTTTCCTGTCTTGTTTCCAGCCCGTCACCCTCCCTTTCCCCACTCTGTGTGTATACCAAGCTTTATTCTCGTGGTGGTAGGTCGAGTGCTAGAATCACGTCTGCATCAAGTAAGTCTGCAATCCATCTCAGCCTCCTCCTCTGCCTCCAGGAGCCATGCAGAGTGCTCGGGGGAGCTCTTTATATAGCAACACAGACAATAATGGCTCCTTGCCAACAGGCATGTAAGCAGGTGCCTGCACAGTAGGCCAACTACATCGTTGAACATGCATGGTGGGCAAGTAGATCAGGATCAGGTGAGCATCCTGGCTATAGGAACTTCCATTTTCCCTACAGTAAGGTATCACATGTCCAATTTTCCCTTCTTCTGGAATTTCCCAGGGAGTTAGTTCTGTCATCTGTGACCCATAGCTCTGATGCCCTGGGTGAGCGGTAGCCAGCGCCACAGAGTACTCAAGGGCTCAAAGCTTGAATAACAGCATTTGGACTAGAAAGTCTCAATGCAATTCAGGTTGTGGAGTTGGGTCACTGGTTGATTATGGGGGTGCAGCCAGCCAGCATATTATGTGAGTCAGAGCCACTCATCCCACCATGCCTCACTGTTCCTTCTCTCCTGATTAGTTGAGTTCCTGACAACAAGATCAATAAGGAGATAAAGAATTCCAAGAAACTAATTTCTCCATAGGCTGAAAGGACCCATTGGTTGCTGTCAAAGGCCATTAATGTATGTGTCTTGTTTACAAATAGGAACAACCTGGAGTCAGCAAGCTCATGTTGTAAGCCCTTCTTAGGTGCTGAATGTCTGGAATCTGTCTTACTTGAGCAGGTACTTTTTAAAAAATAGGCTAGTTTGTCTACTTGGGTTTGTTTGGGAACAAGACAATTACAAATATGGCTTTTAAATGCCTTGGGAATTTGATGAGGTGTAAGAAATCCGGGTTCCACTGACTTGATGGAAGAAATCTCTCCCCACTGCCCACTTCTGACATAGAAGGGCTTCAATCAGTCATCTAGTCTTATATTTCTCTTCTTTGCACTTGTGTGTGAGGGTAGGACAGTAACTGAGGTTGTATATAAAGAAGATCAAGTTTAATTAAGAAACAAGCCCTATTAACTTATCACTCAGTCTCTTATTAAGTGTTGATGATCAATGAGAATGGAATTGCTTTGTACTGACACATGAACACCTTCCCACCTGCCATCAGGGCTTGTCTCAAAGTGTTTCTCCTTCAGAAAACATTTTCCAATCCTACCCCTAACCAGGTGGAATTTTTCTTTCTCCTTATCTCAGTGCCCAGTCCTTCCCAGGAATTGTCAAAGCACTTTTACAGTTTTGAGGTTAAGAGCTCTAACTTTGGAGGCAGAGGCCCCTATGTTCAGATCTCTGTCTCTACTGCCACAGTGTTGTGTAGCCTTGTGAAAGCTCTTGTCCCCTGCAAATATGGTATAATAACTAGCTCATAGTGTTTGTTGTGAAGACTAAATAGCACACTCAATGTTGGAGGCACACATTACATGTAGCAACTATTTACCGATGGTTGTTTTGATGATGATTAAGTATTCATTGTTAATAATGTTTATTAGTGATCTCATTTATAGCATTTATCAAAAATCTATGATATCCTTGTTTGTTTGTTTTCTTCTCCAGAAGTTTCATTCTTGTGTGTTTCGTTCATCATTAAATCCCAAATGTCCAACATGGAGGTAGGGCTAATATGCGTAGAATGAGTTCTTGCTATTGCTGTTTATCCTATTATTCTGACCTATGTTATTGCTGTACCAGACCATGGGAAATTAGACCATAAAAACAGGAAAATGCAGAAGGGTCTCTGCAAAGTCATTTTACCAGTGTCCTCTCTGGTGGAGAATAGAGAACTTCAAAGGTGTCAAAATGGTAAGTACAGAAAGGTTCATAGCAGTGTAACCCTAACAGCCTGCAACTGGAAAAACCCCTGCGTCCATAAATGGGAGAACAGACACAGACACTGTGATATATTAATACAATGTATTGTAATGAAAAAGAACAAATTCCTGATATATGGGGCAATGTGGATCAATCTTACAGACAGAGTGTGAATGAAACTGGACACAAAAGAGTACATGCTGTTGGACACCATTTATGTGAATTTAAAAAACAGGCAGAACTAATTGATGCTGATAGAAGTTAGGCTAGTCATTACCTGGTGGAGGAGCAGGGTGGTGTGGATCCTGACCTCAGCAAGGGGTCACAGAGGTGTTCTCTATCTTGATCTGGAGTGGGTACTTCAGTATTTATGTGTGTAAGAAAACATCAAGCTCTATACATAAGATAAGTGCACTAAATGTATATTGTACCCTAATAAAAGTATATGTATGTATTTACACACATACATATACGTATTCAGTAATTTGGAATGTATATGCACATGCACACACTCACATATACACATACATGTATGTATATATATACACACAAAGAAAAATATAAAGGGGAATAAAAAGGCCTCTTTAGTGAAAAAATTCTATAGTAGTGTTACCACCAATAAGAAATGGCATTTGGATTTACATATCTGGAGGTTAGATTATATTTATGATTATTAGGAAATTATTTCTGAGGAAGATCAGCCCCTACTAAATTACTAAGCAATCTCTGACCAGTGACCCTGAAGGTAGGATAGGAGTCAAATGGAATAAATTGTGACAGGATCAAATTATACTGACATTTTAGTAATAGTCTCTGGGCCTCATTCATTAGCACAGGAAATAAATACAGTAAATAATCACTAAAGCTTATGAAGAACTGTCTTTAAAAATGTGGAATCCTGTGCTAAAAACACAATGAATTTCATCAGTTAGGGGGCATCAGATGCCTGTTTTTCTTTAATCATATGATTTGATCTAGCTATTGGCTCATAAATTAAGGCCAAAGATAAGATTATTCTCAGCAATAATTTTTCTCAGAATTTAAAAATGTATGTAGATCTAGAACTTTCTCACCCTCCACCACTTTCTAAAGAAGCACTGAGGGAAAGAGAATGAGGATGCCTATTCTCAGGAGGAATACTTTGTAGAAATTCTGAGAAAACAACAAAGTTTTCCTAATAAAGAGCCTTTTAGTATTCCTCATGTTAGTGGTAGGAACTGTAATTGTGTTGAGATAATGGTGCAAGGAAAATAAACTGTTTTTAAGATAATTCTTCACTGTTCTTCGATAGAAAAAACATATACAAAAAAACCCAGAGGGGATTAAATGCCACCTCTGTTTTACAAGTGAGGGCACTGAAGCCAATAGGTGGTTCCCAGCTCAAATTCATCCTGTTACAGTGTTTCTCGAAGTATCCTTCTGGGACCAGCAGGATAAGTATCAGGGACCTTATAAGGAATGCAAATTCCCAGTCCCCACCCCAGACCTACTACAGCAGAAGCTCTGGGGATAAATTTGAGATCAGATGAAATTTGAGAACCAGTACCAGGGGTTAGAGGGGAAAATAAAAGTTTAACAAGTAGAACCAGTTTCTCCTTGCTGGAAGTCGTATTTGCCATAATTTCATAATTTTCATAATGTGACATAGCCATAAATAGAGCCCAGTAGGAAACTGAAACGTCTTCCTGACCATCACTTAGGTAATCTCAGGAAACTTCCATTATTTGTGTGACATTAAAGTGACCTTTGGGGGAAACTGGGCTCTCCATACATAATAGGATTGTAGGCGAAAGCAAAAAGAGTCAATTCAGTGAACTCTTTGTAGATTTGGGAAATGCACTTGTATTCTGGTGGTTAACTGGGGTGCTCACTACGTGTGAGTATTTCTTGTGCAATATAGGTAGGCTCCTCTGGAGATCTAAAATGATCATTTCCCAGCACAATTCATTCTTCACTGGTTTTGCTTCACAGGTGCGATATTTGGAACGGAGGCCAAACCCTTGTCTTTTCCTTGTTTTTTTCTCAGAGCTCACAGAAGGGGGCCAGGCAGGCACCCACAATGGGAGGGAGACAAGCAGCCGAGCTGGTGAGAACCAGGGACCATCAACAGGGGCAGCTCCTTCTTGCCTCTGATGGTTGTTGCTAACCTGGAACTCAGCCCACAGTGGCCAAATTTCCAGTTTTTCATAGAAACCAGAAAGCTGAATTTGGGAGGAGGGGGAGAAAATCTTGGTTTTTCAATGTCAGCAATAAATTCATCTTTTTAAACACCATGTGAGCATTAGCGGTGGGTGTTAGTTCTTAACCCCCTTCTACAAAAATAAAACATATTGTGCGTAACGGAAGGCCCGATTTACCCTGGGAGCCCCATGTGCCTGAGGTTAAGGCAGGTGCTTTCAACTTTGAGAATATAGCTTCAGTTTACTGAAGCTTTGCACCAGAAATGCCCTGGCTCGTGAAGAACACAGAGACATTATGGTGTGACTACCTAGGGTTTCAGGTTTCAGGGCGTTATCTTCCCCTGCGACTCTGGCTCAACTGAGCCAGCACCACTTTTGCAGGGTTTCTTCTTTTCCAAACTTTTCCTATCAGACTTAGGCTACTCTAATATTACTCTCTCTGGCTCATTTCTAATGTCATTGTCACAAACACTTTAAGGGAGTTGGAGCTGACGGGCATGTTAGAGGTGGTCTGGGCCAGATGCCTTACTTCCAGGCAGGGACACAGGTGAGGGCGGTTATCACTGGCTGGACTGGGATTGACCTCTAGTTGTGGGAACCTGGGCTCCCTGTATCTAACTACTTCTTCTTGATGC